>NC_138378.1:60315153-60372081 GCF_054177405.1 Leptonychotes weddellii
CATGGTTCGTCTCCCCCTCCGATTTCCCCCCTTCATTCTTCCCCTCCTGCTATCTTCTTGTCCTCTTTTTAAAATTTTACAGATGTTCAAAATTATAGATAACTATGTATTTACAAGATTATATGTTTTATGGAGCAACAGCTGTTTAGTCAGAACTAGATTTAGTGCAAAATAGAATGAAATTAGTTTGACTGGTTTTCTTTTAAATTTGCCTCTCAGGCAAGTATAGAAAGGAGAGTCAAGTAATGATTATCTATGTTGGCGTAACACATATTGTTTTCCTTGTTGTGGTCTACCATTTCTCTGTACTACACCCCTTTCATGTCCATATTTTATATCTACAGAATCCATCTCACTTATGACCCAAGATATTCCCAAGTTAAACTAAAAAAAATAGAAGCACTGAGTTGAGCATAAAAACAGAAAGTTTGATCTCAGTAGATTTTCTTCTAGTACATGAGATTCTGTTTTCTGATTCATTAAGATTTATGTACTATTACATCAAGTAGCTCAGACTTCGGTGTGGCCAGTACCCTCAAAACTAGATGCTAGTTTATTATTCTTAACTAAAAGAACAGGGAGCTACTCCAGCAGTAGAATTATTAACATAACTGTCCTGTTATTCACTGAGTGAAATACTGAATGAGGGAAAAGCCTTTGTTAATTATACTATAAATAAACATTTACCATTTCAGAGCTTTAAATAATGCAACTGGGAAAAATTTACGTTGACTGAAACCTGTTTCTACTATTGATTGGATCAGCATTTTGTAATGTTGCCAGGCGGTGGACCAGTACATTTACAGAAAAACCAAATTTAATTGCGTAAGTTAAACTGATGAAAAACAAACCAAACTTAGACAAGTAAAAGATGGGAAATAATTTGTTTTTATTGCCCACATCATAACTGAGCCAAAATCTGTTTAAATTATTCAAGTTTCTGAGGCACCTGGGTGGCACAGCTGGTTGGGCATCTGACTGTTGGTATCGGCTCAGGTCATGATCTCGGGGTCATGGGATGGAGCCCTGCATCAGGCTCTGCACTCAGCTCAGAGTCTGCTGAAGATTCTCTCTCCCTCTCCCTCTGCCCCTACCTCCCAGAACACGCATGCCCTCTCTCTCTAAAATAAAATAAATTGGGGCACCTGCGTGGCTCAGTCGTTAAGCGTCTGCCTTCAGCTCAGGTCATGATCCCAGGGTCCTGGGATCGAGCCCCACATCGGGTTCCTTGCTCGGCAGGGAAGCCTGCTTCTCCCTCTCCCACTCCCCCTGCTTGTGTTCCCTCTCTTGCTGTGTCTCTGTCAAATAAATGAATAAAATCTAAAAAAAAATAAAAATAATAAAACAAATCTTGAAAAAAATTATTCCCGCTTCTTTTATATTATGCCAAATGAAAAAACAACAGCCACCTTCCTAATGATTGCTTCATTTGAGATGGGAAATGAGCATTAAGTGATTAATGTAATGGCCAACAGTGAAGAATGAATAACTTCATTATCTCTGCAGACTACTCTTTTCCTTGTAATGTTTTATTTCTTTAAATAGGTAATACAGTTTCATTTAATAATTAAAAAGTAAATACAGTCATGATTTATTATTTTTGTCAGACTACCAGAATCGACAGTTAAACGGAGACACAAATGTGGATTGAGGATGGGCACTGGTTTTCAATTTTGCTAATCTCTGAAGAAGATTAATACTTGTTAATACAGTTTTGATAAAGATTAACCATTGACAATGAGGTTAGATTAAAGGAAATCAATTTTCAGCAGGTTTAATCAATGGTTTACAAAGATATTTCTAAGAATGGAAATTGGACTGGATTGGACTTAACAAAGGTGCTTTTTTGTTTTTACTTTAAGGTAATGGCATAACGTGTTTTAAAAATGCTCAAACTACCTAAGAACTTTTTTCCCATGTGTGTATGTATGTGTATTGGGGGATATAGTTCTGGGATATTTATGTATCATAATTTTTCATTTGACTTAGCTGCTAAAAGTTATTCTTAAATTCCCTGAAGTAGTTATAAATCAGTAGTGGTTTTGCCCACCCCCTCCAGAGGACATTTGGCAATGTCTAGAGACATTTTTGATTGTCACAACTAAGGAGGGGGGGGGTCTACTGGCATTAAGAGAATAGAGCAAGGATTCCAAACACCCAACAGTACAGCAGTCAGGCTCCCACAGCAGAGTTCTCCCACCCAAAGTGTCAACCATGCCAAGCTTCAGAAACCGTTCGCTAAACCTTTAACTTGTACCCTCATCTCTTGCAAATTTTTAGTTCAGAGGAAAGCACTTTTCAGTGGAACACAAAATGTTGCTTCTCAGTAGCACCTCTCTTCCTCAGCACTGCTGGATGAAGAATGCATTTACACTGGTTAATGTGAATCCAGAATAAAATATAGGCAAGTTATCGTTTCAAGATAAAATGACTAAGAAGAAACTTCAATAGCCTTAAATGTTTTATTGCTTTTTTTTTCTTTCTGTGACAATAAACATCATATTTATGTTTACTTTCTGTTTTGCTAGGTGTGAAGATAGAATTCTAATGAACCATCAAATATCATAAAAGAGGAGTGAAAACAAGCATCTGGCTCAAAGGTCCACTGCCTGCTCATATAAGGTCCTCCATTCACGCTGGCAGTCTCTATAAAACAAATGAGCTGTAGAGAAATGCTTTTTCTGGCAGTGTACCTATAACTTAAAATATTTCTCACCAGGAAAATAATAAACCAAACACACACACACACACGCACACACAACAACAACCAAACTCTATTCTGTTGGCTAAAAAGGCAGAGCAGACGCATTTCAAAGTACACAGGTAATATATTCTGTTACTAAATTATTTCAAGCAAATAAATCCAGAGAACAGAAAATGAAGTATTCAGGACTCCAACATGTTCAAACGTCAACAAATTTCAATAAATGACTACAAAATATGAGTGTAGTATATCTCACATCCCGCTAAGATATCACAGTTTTTCATTTTGGTAACATTCTAGTTTTTGTTTTTCCATTGCTCTATCTAAAAAAAAAACACCAATTCTGTTAAAACCCAGTAATTTCCTTTTTTCCTCTTCTATACCATGTCCTTCAGTTACTAGCCACACCCAGATGACTTAAAAATACATTATCCCAGCATAGATCTCTTTTCTGGGGTCCAGATCCAAATATTCAATTGCCTATTTGGCATCTTGTCTTATAATGACCACAAGGTACCTCGCCTCTTATTCTTGCTATCTCCCTCTACTTGAATCTATACATCTGATGTATTGCCGGCCTCCCATCTTCATTTCCTCCATTCAGGTCCAAGACATTATAATAGGAGTTCCTGCAATACCTTCCTAACAGGCTGTCACATATTTTCTCCAAACTCCCCTACTCTGTGAAAAAAATCTGATCATATCAGCTTTTCCATAAAACCGAAAACAGTCTCTTTGTATTTTAGAATAAAAGCAAAACTCTTTAATATGGCCTCAAAGCCTTCACTTGTTCTAGAAACAAAATCCAGTCTCAAGTCAAACCATTCTTTCCCTACTTCCTGAATTCTAGCTACAATTGCCTTTCACCTGTATTTCCCCTTCTCTGTCCTACTACAGGACCTTTGAACATGCTGGTTTTCTCTACAAGGAATGTCTTTTCTCTTGTCACCTGGTTCCCCCTATTCATCCTTCCAATTTCATCACAAATGTCATTATTTTTTTACACCTTAAATATATACAATTTTTATTTAAAAATATATAAATAAATGAATAAATAAACAAATCTATTCATTTAAAAGAAAAAAATGAAATGTCATTTTTTTAGAAAAATTTTCCCAGAGCCCTTGACTAGGCCAAATCTCTGAGACACTCCTAGAGCTCCACGTTTCTCTCTTTCCTAGCTGCCAGATATAGTTGCAGTTTTAGGTTTGTTTGTGGGATTGCCTAGTGTCTTTTTCCCTTGTAAGAATATCAAAGAGGACAGGGAACATATCTGGTTTTGCTCATTATTGGACACACAGGTCATATGGCAGTGCTTGGTACCTAGTGCATCATCAATAAATATTTGTCAAATAAGTAGATGGACATTCGAGTGATAAATTAAGAATGATAAAAATGAACTACTTGAGATGTTGATCCTAATTTCTGAAGCAGTGATACATTGTGGAGAAAGACACATTATTCTGACAATGGTATTAAAGGCCAGTGCTTGAAAATTATTATTATTATTATTTTTAAAGATTTTATTTATTTATTTGACAGAGAGAGAGATAGCGAGAGCAGGAACACAAGCAGGGGGAGTGGGAGAGCGAGAAGCAGGCTTCCTGCTGAGCAGGGAGCCCGATGTGGGACTCGATCCCAGGACCCTGGGATCATGACCTGAGCCGAAGGCAGACGCTTAACGACTGAGCCACCCAGGCGCCCTTGAAAATTATTAAAAGAAAATCATAATGGCTTGAGACCAATAACAAACTCTCACTTATGGAACTCCTATTATACTATATAGACAGATTATTTTATTTAATTTTCCCAACTGCTCTATGAGACAGATGGTATTATTCCCATTTCAAATATCAGAAAACTGGGCTTGAGAAGGTTAAATAATTTTCCCAGGGTCTAACAAAATATAAATGGTACAGCTGGGATTTGAACCCAGGTGGTAAGTAATTCTAAAGTCCATGAGTTTAAATTCTATGCGCATAGGATATTAACATTAATTCATGTAACTGAATTAAGTCAAGTAGAGGGAGATAGTTAACATTTAATTCAGGTGACTATTTGTGGGAGAATGACATGAATACTATTTTTTTAATATGAATAATTCTTAGCCATTTAATAATTTCGTAGGATTACCTTCTATTGAAGAGTCTTTTTCTATCTTCCCTGTAAATATACAAGGGCAATACTTGGCGATTTTTTTTTTTTTTGTCACAATGTTAACTATAATATGTGGTTATTCAATAAAAGTCAATTACTAAAATGGCTGAAAGATTTTATTATAAAAAAGCTTACTGACACTAGTCCAAAGTCATTATAACACGGGTCTCATAGAGAAAACAGTATTTCCCTTAATAAGGATCATTTATTTATTTATTATTTTAAATTTTTTAAAAATATTTTATTTATTTATTTTAGAGAGAGGTGGGGGGAAGGAGCAGAGGGGGAGGGAGAGGGAGGAGGGAAAGGAATCTCAAGCAGACTCCACACTGAGCACAGAGCCCAATGCAGAGCTTGACCACAGGACCTGGAGATCATGACCTGATCTAAAACCAGACACCAAATGACTGAGTCACCCTGGCGCTCCAAAGATCTTTAAAAAAAAAAAAATCAAGAGTATAAGAATTTTGTAAAAAACACTGAGGAATATCAACGTATAGGAATCACAAAGGTTTATCAAGTGAGGTTTATGGGAGGCAAATTTTCTCCAAACATGCAAATTCTAAAAGGAAGGACAGGGCCGCCTGGTGGCTCAGTTAGTTAAGCATCTGCCTTCAGCTCAGGTCATGATCTCAGGGTCCTGGGATCGAGCCCTGTGTTGGGCTCCCTGCTCAGAGGGGAGTTTGCTTCTGCCTCTCCTCCTCCCCCCTCAAATAAAATCTTGAAAAGAAAAGGACAAGGCATGGTGAGCCTGGCCTGAGGACAGTCATTATAAATAGCTTGGAAACCACAGGTGCTGAGAAAACATTTAATTGCAGAATTACTTTTTAGATTAAATACTATTTTTAAGGACAACTTCTGGCTTAAAATGGCACAGATAAAAAACAAAATAGAGCTGCAATTGGTTTGCAGGGTATCTATCACAAAGCAAGTGTGGCCTTTCCAACAATTGTATTTACCTAAAAAATAAATGAATAAATTTTGCATAATTCAGTGAAATTGTTGGTTTTAGGAAGAACCTATTGGGGCCCAATTTTTTAAAAATTCAATATTGGTTACGCCCTGGGTAAATTTTCACATTAATGGCATCACACCACTATGAGGCATGAACATTCCATATACTCTGACCTAATTGCCACTGATCTCCATAGGATGATGGAAGCAGCAGTTGTGTGTGTATTCCAAATAAATTAGTTCAAATTCCAGCTCTCTGCCCACCTTTAAACAATAGTCATTTAATGTCTAATTTATTTGGAACCGAGAAAATGTCGCACTGAAGACTCTATTTTCCTTGTACAATAAAGGTTTGGAAACTACAGATTTCTAAGCATAATAGAAAGATACTGCAATACTCCCAGCCAGTACAGTAAACAGAGAGGGCCTAAGTTCTTTTGTGGAAAACGGCAGATATTGGCAAATTTTCTGGAATCTCACACAACATTACAATTACCAGCAATTGATAAAGCCTTAAATTTGGGGAGGGGATGAGGAAATGTCTTGATAATGAAATATTAAACATAACTCACTAAAGGAAGGCCCTAAAGTGCTCAGATATATTAAGAACTGAAAATCAAGTTTATGCCTGAGAAGAATAACAATATATAATTAAAATGTGAAACAGATCCTCACAATCATGATGTACAGGAAAGGCAAGCAGGGCCCCAGAGGTTAAAGGGCAGCATTCTGACTGCATCATCGGGCAACCAGAGGTTTAGTGAGGAGAGCCGTAGAGGGGAGGTTACAAATGTTACAAAGTGTGTGTCTTGGGTAAGTCACTGGATATCTCTGAGCCTCACTGTCTTCATCTTTAGAAGACTTGGTTTGCGTCAGCACTCTCAAGGACCTGGTCTAGGTTTAAAACACCAGGTTTCCTAAATTGTCTGTAGGGATACTACCTGCAAAGGGAGCTAAACCTGGACTCTAAGTTTCTGAGCTCCAATTCACTATAAGCATTGATATTTCCTACAACACTGCATGTTGTAAATCTGTAGATAGCAAAAATTTTACAAATCCTCATTATTATTTCTGGAGTTTCTGGTAGCACAGTAGAAATAGACCAAGGGCATTCTATTCATTGAAAATATCTTATTAATGAGATTTCCTTATATGATTAAATAGTACATATTGTTTGCAAGATACCTCATCATGCACTGGGGCTGAAAACAGTGTACTAGCTACAAACACTTCATCTACATTCCACCCATTTAAAAATCTTCAGTTGAACAATATGAAATTTGTGATACTCATTTTTTACCTAAACAAACCAACATTTTATATGGTATAAACTGTACTAATTTGTTTATGTCTGTCTGTCTGTATATATGTTATGTGTTATGTGTGTAACACTAATTAAATTGTTAGCTGAATCCAATAATATGGCTACCTGCATTATCAGAAAACTTTTTACTAAATGGAATAAGCTTTTACGGACTATTCACTCTATTTCACTGGTCTTTCCTATTCCATAACAGCACATTTCATCAATATTTATTTATTCATATTATCATTTTCACAAACACACACAGCAGGAAAGGATTTTAACATTGCCTTCATTATTTAACAGTGAAATATCAAAAATTAGGTAAGTTTCTTGTCCAATGGGGTGCAACTTGAAGAGGGGCTAAAGTCTTCTCAGACTTAAAAACTTGGTATGTCCACAGGGAAATATGTGATTCAGGAATATGTCTTTTATTGTCATTGAGACATAGAATTTGGTTACTTTCATCATCACTTCAAATACTGAAAAGTTATCCATGATTTTATTTTTTTTATTATTATTATTTTTTAAAGATTTTATTTATTTATTCACGAGAGACAGAGAGAGAGAGAGAGAGGCAGAGGGAGAAGCAGGCTCCCAAGGAGCAGGGAGCCCGATGCGGGACTCGATCCCAGGACCCTGGGATCATGACCTGAGCCGAAGGCAGATGCTTAACCATCTGAGCCACCCAGGCGCCCTATCCATGATTTTAAAAGTCAGTTCGCAGACACAATGACTGTCAGTCCACGCTGATTTCTCTAAGCTCCTCAGCCTTTACCACATCATACTTTTTACCTCTACATAGGATTCATGATATATTCCTCAGGCAAGATTCTGGGGGTTTGTTGGTTTGTCTGTATTTACCTCTAAGGAGCTGTTCTTCCATCCATTTTCTCCACTTTTGTTAGGCATTCAAGTGATCTTGTGCTTCTCGTGAAACCTGACCCTTGGCCAGCCCCAGGGGCATGCATGAGCCCTGATTAGCAAAGACACTCTTGTTTAAGTCCCTTCTGGTGCCTGTGATTGGTTTAAGAAGGACACTGGAGGGAAACCATCACGGAGCTTGTGGGAAAGGTTCATATACCCACACACAGAGAGCCTGGTCTACTTTAGGAGATGGTTATACGACGATGTGATAGGTGAAGTTACTGCACCCATTTTGTGACCACAACTGGACAAGCTTAACAATAAAAGCCAATATTCTGAAGATGCCAGAGCAAAGATGGACAGATTCAGAAGAATTTGGGCTGTCAAACTACCTGACCTCTGGATTTGGGGTTACGTGACATAATAGGCTTGTGCATCATTTTCCTTAAAGAGGAAATATTCTGACACAGATGAAAACTAGGTCTTAACATCTTCTTGTTGATCTTACTTTTCAAGATTCTAGCAGAATGTAGTATACAGCAGAATGTGCAGTTAGCATTCAGAAAATTACCACTGAGTATATGAATGAGAACAGAAGGAACAGAATAGTACAGTTTATACCATATAAAACACTGGTTTGTTTAGGTAAAAAATGAGTATCACAAATTTCATATTGTTCAACTGAAGATTTTTAAATGGGTGGAATGTAGATGAAGTATTTGTAGCTAGTACACTGTTTTTAGCCCCAGTGCATAATGAGGTATCTTGCAAACAATATATACTGTTTAATCATATAAGGAAGTCTCATTAATAAGATATTTTCAATGAATAGAATGCCCTTGGTCTATTTCTACTGTGCTATCTCAATATGATAAAGCTAAACCTTTAGTGCAACTGATTCATGATACTTCCAAAGAAACTGTAAATATGCAGAGTATCAATTTAATGGAAAGTTATTTTTTGTGTTCCTGTTAGTGTGTATGTGTTTGTTTATATTTATATTTATATGAAACAGTCAAAAAGATGGTTAATAGAGAAAAAAGAATCAAGTGAGTTTTTCCCAGGCATTTCTTTCCTGAAAAGATTAAAGTAGGTTATAAATTTCCCCACTTTTCATGCATATCCCAATGTTTAGTGTAGAAGGCTTAAAAGAGTGAAGGGGAGGGGAAAGGGAAAGGATGGAATAAAAGTTCATTTTGGAATCAGAAATTGATTAGTAAGAAGAGTGATTTTAAGCAATTCATTTTTGGAGAAACTGTCATACCCGATAACTTCCCACAGCTTCCTTCATGAACCTTATTTTTAGTTGAACTAGTAACATAGGAAACAATTAGACATCATCACCAACCTTATCATGCATTAACACCAGTGCAAATTAACTCCTACCACTAAAAATACTCCTTCTCTCTGTCAAAATCTGTGAAGGGTATGACTTACTGCACTCAGAACATAATTGTGTCTCCCTGACTGCATGAAACTGACACATAAAAATCAATATTAATTAAAAAAGATCAAAATAAGACACAGCCATATTTAAATTTTTCTGCTTAACACATCTGCATTCTCTAATTCTTCACCCCGCAAAAAAACCATACTTCTAATATAAGAACAAAATAAAAATGTATTTCAGAAGTCTATAATCATTATGTCCTACAGAAAGTATAAAATGTATTTGACATCTTTTATTTTATCTTAAAAATTCATGTATTTTAAAAATTTCATCATTATTACACATTTATTTTAATGCACAAGTAATGGTGCGCCATGTTCTTCTGGTGGCTTTGCAAATGTATGCCTCAGCCTGTGAAGTCTCATGATACCTCTTTTTCTTTCTATTTTTTTCTCCATTTTCCTCATGTTACCTATCTTTCCACAGGGCACTGTCAATAAGGAAAATGTTAACAATCCCAGAAAATGTTAGCATCGCTGATGTTAGCATCCATTTACTCTGGAACCCTAACACTAATCATTTCAAACAGGAAATTTAGGTTTGGAGTCTCCACTGTCCTTTCCTGGTCTGGGTTCCAGTTATGCCTTGAGGCCATCTCTGAGACCTCTGACCCCAAGTGATGTGAAATATTTTATCGACATAAAAACTCATTAAAATAATTTTGGTTTTAGGGCGCCTGGGTGGCTCAGTCGTTAAGCGTCTGCCTTCGGTTCAGGTCATGATTCCAGGTCCTGGGATCGAGCCCCGCATCGGGCTCCCTGCTCCGCGGGAAGCCTGCTTCTCCCTCTCCCACTCCCCCTGCTTGTGTTCCCTCTTCGCTGTCTCTCTCTCTCTGTCAAATAAATAAATAAAATCTTTAAAAAAAAAAAATAATTTTGGTTTTAACAAGCTGGTGTTCCTATGCAAATGAATATCATGAACTAGCTATATATCACCTAGAAATGAAAAGCCAAAAAAAAAAAAAAAGAAAGAAAAAGAGAAAAAGAAAAGAAAGAAATAGCAGTGATCAATACATATTGATCAATCATTAGTTTAGGTAATTTTATCATGTATCTGGTCCCACTTTAAAAATTCATGCTCAATGTAGAGGAAAATGAAGTATAGTTTAAACCTTTTGCTAAAGGTTCCAGAAGGAAAGAAATTTACCTTTGAGATTTAAAATAAATGTGTGTATATATGTAAATATATATAACATATTAATACTATATATATAATTATTCTACGTGTATATTATTGTATATGATATATAATATTATAGTATATATTACAAGCATAATGATATATACATATTAATTTCTGTACTCAAGTTGTTACACATGGAGTACATGGGCTCTGCAGTCAGAATGGTTTGGTTTGGGTTAGAAACCCAAGCCTAGTAATCATAGGCAAATTACTTAATCCCAAATTCTCAGTGTTCTAATCTGTAAATGGCATAATAATAGTTCTTATCTAATAGGTCCCTTGAGAAGATTAAATGAGTGCATAATAAATGGTAAGTGCTACCATTAGAAATAATAATGTTGGTAGAATCTTAGATTCACAATCATATAGACAATGATTTCAGCAAATATTCTCCAAAACATTACTTATTTCTACCTTTTTACTCAAGGTGAGAAGATTCAATTTTCTGAGCTCAGTAGACAGACACAGATCCCCTAATTAGCTAGGGGCATAGACTGGACAAGACGAGAGACCCTGCTCAAGGTCACTAGAATTTGCTGTAGCACATTTCAAAATTGTAGCAGAAAAAGACAAAAATAAAACAAAACAAAAAGGCAGCGTAAGTAAAGTGTGATTTCCAAAGTAATACCAATTGATATTTTCATTATGGAAAGAGATGGCAAACACAATTAGAACATTTAAATATCCTTGAAAAGGGTATGTTTCCTATTCTATGACAGAGCTTGCTTTACTTAGGTGATCTGGTATTTGAATTTGAGTTTAAGTGGTCTCTACCTCCTGTTTTTGCTATCACTTTTTACAATTTAAATCTGAATGCTCTGGTTTCCTTCTAGAGATCAGTGAGCTTGAAGTCACTGAAATTTATTAACAGAATTAATAAGGAGTTGCTAACAAAGGGAGGTAAACTAAATCTAGGGGACTGGTCAGTATTTTTTGTCAGAAAATATTTCAAATTAGACTCTTTCTTGGTTCAGTAGTTTAAGTTAGCTGTGAAATGGGGAAGTGAAGTTTGGGCAATTTTTGAAAAAGGAGGGAAACATTTCATGAGCATTAAATACATACCAGATTTAATGCCAAACGTTTTCCATATCAATTATTTTTTCCGAAAACACAATGAGAAAGGCAATTTGCATATAAAAAACTGGATTATGAGTTCATTTGACAAATGACAAAAGACATTAAAAAAATCTGAACCCTGTCTTATTGATTCAACTGTCACATGATCTTTAAAAAGTTCACTACAGGGCGCCTGGGTGGCTCAGTCGTTAAGTGTCTGCCTTCGGCTCAGGTCATGATCCCAGGGTCCTGGGATCGAGACCCGCATCGGGCTCCCTGCTCTGCGGGAAGCCTGCTTCTCCCTCTCCCACTCCCCCTGCTTGTGTTTCCTCTCTGGCTGTGTCTCTCTCTGTCAAATAAATAAAATCTTTAAAAAAAAAAAAAGTTCACTACAGTCCCATCTTTTGCCTTGTTTCCTTATTGATAACCCTAAAATTCCTCTTGGTGTTAAATACTAATCTACCTTGAACAAGAGTATAGAAGTAACTACTTTATACTGAATTTTAGTCAACAGCGAAGTGTTTGATAGCAAATTTCCAGGAATTCACACCTTTAGAAAATACAGATCAATGAAAACAGGAACAATTTCTTCCTCACAGAAATGTCATATACTCACTAGCCCCGGACCTAATTTTAACTCAAGATTGCCCTTAAACCAGAGCCAACACAAAACTGGTGTCTTTACAGACACTATAACTGTGAGGGGTTGGTATTGTCATGCACACTGAGCCTTTTCTTCTATATGTAATTTCTGTTTTCAGATATTTTGAGAACATTTATGTACCATTCAAAACCTGAACTATGCAATTTAGAAGATAGAACTTACAAAACGTAAGCTATGTTTTTATAGTCAGAAGAACTATATAATATCTCTGTGCTATAAAAAGCAATAATAATATAGATGCTATTGTACTTAGTTTCTAGTACTTCGATTAAAACAATGACATTTAATAATGAATCTAAGAAGATAATATTGATAAAACAAGAAATCTCCAATCTGGAAAAAAAAAAAATGTATGAACACCATTTAAGAGCACAGGGAAGCTTGGAGACTTTTCTCACAGGTGCTCATATCCCCAAATAGGAATAACCAACAAATTACATTAGGAAATATTTTATTTCTAATAATAGTAACAATGATACTAGAAGATAACATTATTAATAATCACTGGTATTTTTGTTGAGACTGTACTAAATCTGAAGCATTAGGCTTAGCACTTGCCATACATTTCTACTGACCTGTGTAAAACCCGTTTTCCCCATTTTACAGGTGCATAAATTAAGGTCCAGACTAGTTACGTGACTTCCTTAGAGCAAAATCCAAGTAGAGAGATCCTACCTATTTAATTGTCTTGATCTGAGCTTTAGATTACGAACATATATTCATAATAGCATGATTGTAATCATGAAACTGAAAAAAATGCTCTTCTTTTCTTGCAAAATAAATACATGCTTAGCAAAGAATGTTAAAGGCAGCATGGAGTAGTGCAGGATAAAATGAATTTGCTTTTAAAATTATAGCAATAAAAGCATACAAAGGAATTTTTCCTGAATCAAAGAGGTTTAACTAAATCATAATTTTCTGACTGAATCACTTGCTATTTCTCTATCCATTGCTTCATGCTTCATGCATCACATCCTGTCCTCTAAATGAAAAGCAACTACAGGCAGGCAGGCATGCCCCAACTGAATATGTGGCTGGAAGGCATGCAGCATCCTGGTTAATTAGACAGCCTTCAGAATCCCACCAGCATGGTGGAATCCTAGCTCCATCACTCGCTAGCCATGCAGCTTTGGGCAAGATACTTAATCCCTCTAAATCTCTGCTATGCATCCATAAAATGAAGTTGATAATGGTATCTACATAAAACTATTATTACTAGGATTAAATAAGATAATACAAGTGAAGAGCCAACACAGGTCTCTGGTAAGTGCACAGTAAATCATAGATATTTTACATTTATGGCTGCCCCTCTGGGATTCACAAGGAACTGCCTTAACTTTTTCCTCCACAGGTGCCACTACTAAGTGCCTTCTATTTCTTTCATTTCTTTTCCTTCATTTTTCTCTTTCCATTAAGGAACTTAAATCTAATTTGAACATGGCTTTTCTCTTTCTGTCTTGCCATAGCCTATCATGTATGACTTCACCACACAGTTAACAGACGGCGGTGAGAAACATGGTAGTAAGAAACACGTAGGCAGGAAGACAGGCTCCCTCTTCCTCTCACTGACAAAGGCCAGCCTCCTCCCAGCTCAGATCAGAGGAGCATCCAGCAGTGACTTGAAGCTAGGGAAATCCCATTCCAATTTCTGAGTGATGACATTTTTTTCCTTGGCAAAGTTGTATTTCTACATCAACTTCACCATAGGGGTGCCTGGATGGCTCAGTCGGTAAAGGGTGAAGCATCCGACTCTTGATTTGGGCTCAGGTCATGATCTCGGGGTCATGAGATCCAGGCTGGGCTCCATGCTCAGAGGCCGGGGAGGAAGGGGGGGCAGTGGCGGGAGGGCATCTGCTTGAGATTCTCTCTCTCCTTCTCCCTCTGCCCCTCCCTCCTCTCTGAAATAAATAAATAAATCTTTAAAAAAATAAATCAACTTTGCTACAGACAAATTGATATGCAAAGCTGCAAAGTTCTGTGGTTGTTGTACAATACCAACGACCTCAGGGACATTAAGGGTTAAGGAGGCTTCCAAGACATCACTGGTGTGAGGAACAAAAGACAAAGTATACTACTGTATCAGTGAAAAAAATGATGTGAGTTTCAAGCAGCCAGTTCACAAAAGCACTTTTGAAACAAGCCATTTAGAGACTGGGGGCTGGCTTTCCTTTTTCTGTTATTGTTGGCCGGGCCCTCACTGGTCACTAGAGGGTTGCTATGCGTCCTCTCTCTTATCAGAGGCTCTTATTGCTCGGTTCTGAAATTAGGATACATTTCAAGGGCAGGAGCATATTCTCCATACCTACAATATCTGCAGAGAAAGCATCTAGAAATGAAAAAGACCATTTCAAGAGCTGATCAATATCCTGTTGTAGAAGATAGATGAGGGCAGTAGGTTGGAAGCAGAATTAAAAAAAAAAGGATATATGGGAAGTAGCTGAACACGCCATAGTTGGCTTTTTTAATCCATTCGGGGTGGCCAAAGACTGCTCACACGTCTTTGAGAACAAGGAGAGTGAAGTCCAGGAAATGTATTCATGAATACAAATGAACCTAACCAATAGACTTTCCTTACATGCTTTGTGTTTCAGAGTACATTATTAGATTAAGCAAGACAGAGACTGGCATTAGAGAGTATAGCTTTGAATACACACTCTTATGCAATAGGTCATTTACGCTCACATGAATCAGAAAAAGATAACTGTAGCCCAGAAATGGATTTGCACTCAGGCCACTGACCTCTAGTTTTTTTTTTTTTTCCTGAAGAACCTCTTCCTTGATGTTGAGTTTACTTGGTACATTCTCGGCAGTTGGGGCAGGATTTGGGAGGAGAAGGCAAATGGGAGGGCAGGAAGGAAACAGAGACTGTTCATACCTGGAGTGATGTCCCTCAATTCCCACAGATTTCTCTGTGGATTTGTGGTAGGAACAGACTTCTCCCTTTTTATTTAAATTTTTTTTCTTAGCACAATGTAATCACCAAAGTCTGCTAGATTCTTGAAGGTTCTATCTCCTACCTTGGTCTTCCTTTAATTCTGTTTCATCTTACCCAAGCCAATCTAGATGGTGGAATTTCAAGTTTGATTTAGACATCAAAGACAGTGAGGCCACATCTGACATATCTTGTCTTCTCCTTCTAACAGACTTTAATAACTCTTCTTGAGGCAGGTCGAGATTCTACTTTCTTTGGTAATTTTCTCTACTTCATCATTCATGAAGATTTTTTTTTTAAAGATTTTATTTACTTATATGAGAGAGAGAGAGCATGAGAGCAGGGTGAGGGACAGAGGGAGAAGCAGACCGCCGCTGAGCAGGGAGCCCGATGTGAGACTCGATCCCGGGACTCCAGGATCATGACCTGAGCCGAAGGCAGCCGCTTAACCGACTGAGCAACCCAGCCGCCCCCATGAAGAGGCTTTTTCACACAGGTCTCAGCAATAAGATAAATACTTCCATGTGCTAATCTGCTAATCCCTAATGATGTATTATTTCATTTAATCCTATGAACAAATCAGGTAGGCAAATAACTGGCACCATTTTATAGATGAGGAAACTGAAGCACAGGTGGCTGAGCAACTCACGCAAGACTTCTAGTCTGGAGGAGGTGCATTTGTGATGTGAACCCAAAGAGTCCATCTCATCAACAATGTCCTGGCTACTGCCGAACACCATTACCTCTGCTGTGACCACCAACAGTCTCCTTTTTTGAACTGTATCTACTATGCACCAGACACATTAAAGATTTCATAAGCATCATTTCACTTAATTTTCAAAATAACATAATCAGGTAGGCATTGTCTCCACTGACAGATAAAGAAATCGAGGGTTGGTAGGTGTCAGTGGGTTGTCAGAGGTCACACTTCTAGTAAGTAATGCAACCAAGACTGGAACCAATGTTTCTCTGATTCTAAAGGCATCCCATTCTAGCCCTCTGTAATGAAGCCATCCAACTACCCCTGAAAATACCTTACACCTCCTTTAGCACACTGTGCAGCTTGGATAAGTTTAAATGGCAATTGTGATTACGCATCACTGCATTGCTAATATCTCTATGAATAAAAGTCTACTTGATTTTCATTTAACCTCAAAGAATCTGATTACCAAATAACCATTGAAGAATTATTGGCAATTATGTTCTGTAATTATGGCTCCTGTTAATGTCATTAGTGTGCAGCCTTTCATATTTAGTCCTATTAATTAATCCCCGTAAGCACAGAAAGTTATAATCAATACAACAAAGGCTCCATTATTTATAATTTACCAAATTATAAATAATCCCCAAATCCCTCAGACAGTTTTCAAGGCTCCTTCTGTTTCTTTGGTTAGGGCACATTTAGTTTGGGGGCTGGAAGAGTCTGTGGTAACTGACAGCTCCTCACCCAGAATCACCTATCTCACTAATGTGCCTAATTAGGCAAATGCTTAAAATTGGAGTCCCAACTGCCACTGACAACTATAAATTCCTGTAGGGCAATAAAAATAATTAACACTTGAGTCAAGAGATGCCCCAAATCAGATAGACAACTTTTCAATTCTCAGAGCAATATACTGCTTAAGATAACACCTATTGTCAGCGAATGTGGATTCAGTTTTGCAGGAGTTGAATACAGCAAGTGTTCTAATCTTGAAAGTCCAACAAAGAAAGATTCCTGATGGCTCAATCTCACAGACAAGCAAAATAAACAGGCAAACTGTCAGTGATGCTAGAAATGAATTCTTTATGAAAAACTGGTCTCTGAATCTTATGTTTTCAAAATCTCCCAATCCATCCTCAGATTGTCGTCCACACATTTTATCAAAGATCCACATCAGTACACACTGGATTTTTTAAAAGTTTGTATTTATATATTCATCCAAGAAAACTACTACTATAGTTGTCCAAAGACACAACGTGCTGCCTCAGAAGTGATCCATTTCAAGAAGATGTGTCATGGCAGTCCATTCTGCATCATCGAGAACTAAACCAGTTGGCTTCTGAGGCCCTGGTCTATGCTAGAAAGTATAGAATTCCATGGATCCCATTATTTTTGCTACATTGGAAAAAGGTCAGAACCTATTCCCTCTTGGCATCCCACGTCCTTTCCTGATTCCATTCCTGTACTGGATGATTTCCCAGGAATTAGTGCATAACCCTCAGCAGCTGCCTGGCCTCAGAAACAATTGGGAGGGAGAAATAGAGGCTCAGAATAAATAAAACTCTATTAGAGCATCATCGTATCAGTATAACAGAGAACACGGTCCTCTTTAAATAATTCAAAAAGAAAAATACTATGATAATTTTAGATTGCAATCCATCAATTGCTTTCTTTAGATAAATAACTGTTACTGGCCATTTAGAAAAATTAGCTTGTAAAATTATAATATTTAAGATGTGGAAATAACCTTAAAGGCCACCTGAAGCCAACCTTCCATTTCAAAAATGAGGGAGCTGAGATTCAGAAAAGGTAAGTAACTTGTCCAAGGGGACCCAGTTAAATGATGGTTAAAATGTGACTGGAACTGAGACATCTTACCCATGCCACCTGCCACCACTCTCCAACTAAATGGTTAGTTCATTTTTAAAAGTTTATAAGAGAGAATGATAATAAGCACAATCTTAGATTTATGATTTTAAAATGCTAGATTCCACCTTAACAACATCAACACAGTCATTGTTAACACTGATTCTCTATCCTGTCTGTCGATAAGCAGAATTAAGGGAGTATGACCTAAAATGCCACCCATACATGTGAACAGATATTACCCAGCATTGAAGTCCATATTCTAAAGTCAGTATTATACAAACTAAAATAATAATAATAGTAACAATAGATGATAATGGCAGAAAGATACACTATTTTATGGCAGAACTTGTTGCATAATATTGGGAGTCCTTATCTGACCTGTAGTCATTTTTTAAAAATTCATTTTTAGCGGCTTCCACAGTGTTTTACTTTATTTTTGTTTGTATTAGTTACCATTAATTTAAAAAAAAAATAAAAAAGTTCACATCAAACCTGACTGCTCTTTTCTTATAGGTAGTTCACAAGATGTTGAGAAACAGAGAAAAGGGGTGAAGGAAGGGAAGAGACAAACGCCCAAACATCCCTCCCCTGCAGGGCTCAGCAGTGTTTGTCTAGCCCCCCCACCACCAAAGTTCCTGTACAAGTGATTCTTCTAACCACCACCGAAGCTCCGAAGCTCCAACACAAGTTAGTCAGTCTAAATGAATGTATCTCCTTGAAATGAAAAACAATCCTCACCTTTCTAGTTTCAAAGGAAATAAATAAATGTTCAGAATGTCACACTCAACAACTCTGCTTATTAAAGCAAAATATGTAGAGGACACATGTTCCTTCATGTATAATGCCATATAATCAGCCCTTTCTCTGCTCAATTTACTTTTTTTTTAATAGGTTGCTACACATTAAGAACAAATTTTGAGAAAATAAGACGAAACAAAACATTCTGATTTAGGAAGGGGTGGAACAGAGAGTTGGCAGGGTCCGGCTAGTATCTAAGGTCAACCTAAAGGTTCTGAAAGATGGGTCACATGTGCAAAGCTGGGCCTCTGATGGCCATGCAGGTTTTGGAGGTAATGTTTCTTGTGAGCTGTTTAATCACATTAATCACACTTACAGAACTGTTCTCAGAGTTAGAGTAAATAAGAGCTTACTACCTGAATAGTGAGTCCATTAGACACTATCATACACATTTGCGATTGTGAATGGCTAAGTACATTTGTGCTTTCCTTTGAGGGTAGGACTGAATTAGCAAAGTACACTCTCTTCAAGAGAAAAAGAATTCTCTAGGGCCTGATTCCATCTTCCCCCAGAGTAGGGCTTATACAGACACTAGAGAAAATAAACTTCCAGGCAATGGCAGCAGAACCCAGTGTCTGTGTAAGTTAGACTGTCTTGCATGGGAATTAACAAAGCTCCCTAGCAAGCATGCAGAAGGCTGCAATTCCTGGAGCATGAACAGGATCCATCCCACATAACACCTTCTGTAGGTACAAGGCTTGGTTCAGCACATGGTCGGTGCTCCTTGAGTGGGTGAAGTGGTGGAAAGTTGTGCATAGTCCTCAGCTTTAATGAGATCTCTAGCATGAGAGAGTAGAAGCATCTCTGTTCAGCTTTCTAACAGCTGACTTGCCCTTGGCCAGGAAGGAGAGAAAAATAATCATACAATTAAACGAGCCATTTTCCAGACAAAAGCGGAACTTAGAACATGACTCACTTAAGCAGAACTTTCCACAGGTGTCACTTCTCCAGGATGGTTAAGAAAAAGAGTCCATCAGACCAGTTCTGGAAAACTGAGGGCTAAAGTCTCCCACGCTGCCTATCACCCAGCATGGTGCCAGGCAAATAGTAAGAACCAGGAAACAGTTGCAAATTGAAATGAAACCCAGTGTGTCCACTTCAGAACAGTTACCCTGAGCACGGAATCTCTTAGCGTGCTAGTTTACATATAGCTTGTTAAAAATGTTGATTCAGACTCAAACAGCCCCTTTTAGCATTTTTAGTTTTAATCCAACTGGACTATTCTTAAATCAGCCAAGGAAATAAACTCAGATAATTAAACAATAGGTAAAATAGCCTCCAAATCCTCAAGAAACAATTCTTTGGCCTATCATCTCCATTTGCACAATTATTTCTTTCCTCCAAGGTTCACAACGATTAGCCTTCTGACGATCTAAATACACCGCACAGGGTATTAACCTTTGCCAATGGAAATGAAACTATAATTGATTTGGTTCTGCGATTATTTAACATATAAACATGTGCTCATTGAGAAAAGTGATGTCTGGACAACTGACATTGCATTTCTGCCAAATACCAAGCTGATGTTCATAAAATCTTTCTGGAGAGCACCCAATGCTAACTATAGGATTTCAAACTGCTGATTTGCAGAGATGAATCACAAAGCAATCTACATTGTGTGGCTAATCAGAATTCTCATCCTTACCCATGCTCTGAAAAGAAGCCTAAATCTTTTATTTGGAAGCCACTCTGGAAAGCTTTCATTAATTTACATTTCAGAACAGATTTCTCCCCACTATGTGTATTCAACTAAAGGCCTATTAAACACAACACCATGATAAAAGTGAATAGCAGGTTTTTCCAAGGCATCCATTTTATTTTATTCCAGAATCCAGAGGCATTGAAAATTCAGGGATTGCTGTAATATTTAGAATGTTTGGAAGACTAGAAGGAACGAGTAATAATTTGGTGATCTCTAAGCCTCTGCAATTTGTTTGAAACATGTAAGACAAATGAGTCCACATTCTTAAAACTGCCCCCAAATTAAGGAATGTAATAGTTGATAGTTAGATGTATTTAATTTTAATTTAGAAGTCATCTTGGCATAGTCATCATAGAAATGCTATTTAACTGAATCCTATTACAATGTACATGGTTTATTTATTACACTTCATCAGAGGAAAAACGGGCATGTCCCAAAACTTGTATTATTTAACCTAGGTGTTAATTTGCTTGTTTGCTTAATAAGCTTATAGGTTTAATATTAATTTAGCTTTGTGAAATATATGTAAAGTTTTCTCCCTCTATCTTTAATATTTGGGGAAAAAAGATTTTATTAGGGTTTTTGAGATAGCTAAGATTATAGAGCAAAAATAAGATACCATAAAATAAACCTGAAATGGTATCATTCTCATTATTTTATATCTATACGGGAGAGGAACAGGTTTTGAAGAAATTGCACATGGGAAGTAGACGTGTTGAGCGTGTTGAATAGGGAAGGCTTCCAGCGAAAACAAACAAAATGCCGCATTGCTTCTCTGTTACAGCCAACACAAAAGGAGAAAAGAGAACGACAGCACTATGGCAGTGTGCAACTAACTAATCACTCCTGTGCACATGTTGATTTTCAGTCCTGCCTGACAGCGGACGTTCAGGGGCTCTGTCACCCGCTTATAGGCCTGCTTCACATGATATACTGTAATTATTAGTAGCATTATCATGACCATTTCCAGTTATCTTTTCTTATCTCTCTCCTGAAGCTGTTACAAGAAGAGACTGCCTGAACAGGGAAGGAAACAAGTACCCAGACAGCTTAAAGTAGGAAAAACTGAATGTTTTCAGGCAACTTTATAAGACTGATTAGGTAGGGGAACAAAAAGAATAAAATGATTATATGGTGTTCCATGCACTCTGACAAGTTAATCCCTAAGGGGGAGAATTTTTTTTCAGCTGTAAATTTCTGAGTATAAAGTGTGACTGACAAGTCACAAACATAAATTAGTAAAACCAAAGGGAAGTCATTCAGTAGCTCATTATTTTACCATTTTCCACATTTTGATAAATTCATGATGACAAGTTGGGTTTTAGGGGGAATTCCTGAAAGTATTAATATACTGGTTTAATTGAAAAATAAAATAATATTACAGCAAAATAAATGGTTTTGATAAACATATTAAATTCGGATATACCATAAAAGGAAAATAGGTAGGTGATTCATTTACTATTCATTTGAGATTTCCTAGATTATAAAAGTAAAAAGATCCTGTTCCCTTTAAAAGACAAAGAAAATGTCATTTAGTGGTTTGGTAATCAGGCCAGTTTGTGGGATCATTGATCTTCTGACTAGATATTGATCTCATTTCTAAGTGATTTTACTATTACAGTTTGATCTTAGCTTATCTTACTTATACACATATTCTCCTATTATTTATTAAAAATAAGTTTACAGCTAACAACATTGTATTGCACACTTAAATATCTCTTAAGAGGGTAGATCTAATATTAAATATTCTTACCACAATAAAATAAGACAAACGACTAGAAAAAAAATCTTAAGTAAATTTAAAAAAGACTAAATTCAACATCCCACACTTATTAATACAAAGGGAAATGAAAAATCAACTTTTTCTTCCCCCCAATCAATCAACTCCTTGCCCTTGAAAATGTTAGAATTTTCTGTATGTGATATAAAATGGTATGAGATATGAACTATCAGGAAATTTCCTCCATTATCTATTTCACTTTATAATATGAACACAGCCTGTATTTATAACCATAAATTCAAAGGGAAATGCTTAAAATATACATCAGCCTAGAGTAATCTAAGCATATTACTTTGCTGTGGTTACTTTTCAAGAGTGAATATCAAGATGTAGTCCACTGTGCCGAAAGCCTCTAGCTTTCCAAAAATTGAAAGCCTTCGCCAATAAATCACAACTGTTTTACCATATGCCTCTTTGTTCTGCCAAGCATTACCAGCCTGTTCTACTTTTAAGCAAATTTCATTATATTATAGCTCAGAGCAATGCTCATTAAAAAGTATTACTGAAAAATGTCAAGTTGTTTTTATATAGAAACTGGAATTTATTTTCTACTGAAAAGTCAGATATTTATTGAACACAAGACATTTTTAAAACATTGATCTCAAGGGGCGCCTGGGTGGCTCAGTTGGTTAAGCGACTGCCTTCGGCTCAGGTCATGATCCTCGAGTCCCGGGATCGAGTCCCACATTGGTCTCCCTGCTCAGCGGGGAGTCTGCTTCTCCCTCTGACCCTCTTCCCTCTCGTGCTCTCTAACTCTCATTCTCTCTCTCTCAAATAAGTAAATAATAAAAAAAAAATCTTAAAAAAAATAAATAAAATAAAACATTGATCTCATTTCACAAGTCACTTCGAAAACTGTCAGTCTCTATCTTGATTGTGAGGATTCAAGTTACCATATGATGATTCTCTGGAGCACTTTGTCTTGTACCAGTTAACTTTCACTAGTATCTTCTGTGTGTGCAGATCAACTGTTACTTTTTTGGAACTGACCTCATCTCATTTTCTGTGGAAAATCTCTTCCCTGTTTCCTCACACTCATCTTCTTCTTGATCAATCTGCCTATTTTCCTGTCTTCCAGACAGATACTAATAATGTCCCACTGCAGCTATATTTTAGGTGACTATAAACTTCATTATAGCCTATTCACTTTAGATAGTATGTTATGGTCCAAATAAAACTAGACTAGAAATCTCACCTCCCCCACTTTTTGATGTATGACCCTCAATAAGCCACTTAACCTTTGGAATCTCAGCTTCCTCGTTTGTAAAATGGGCAACCATATATCCTATCCTGCTTTTGGAGTCCAGTTTGTGAGCACGAAATTCGGTAACACATGTTCAAACATTATGTAACTGATTTACCACAAGCCAAACACAGAACCAGAGCTTCACTTGGAAGCCACACTCCCTCCTAAGGAACTATTTTTCTTTCTCTTCAGATAGCAAGACTCACTGGCTGTAACAGCCTGTGATTCAAGAATGACAGGATTAATCTTTATTACCTACTGTAACTAAGTTTAGCAATTGATTCTAATTCCAATGGAGATTCACAAAATGTTGGACTTTAGGGGCACCTGGGTGGCTCAGTCGTTGAGCGTCTGCCTTCGGCTCAGGTCATGGTCCCAGGGTCCTGGGATCGAGCCCCGCATCGGGCTCCCTCTCTGTGGGGAACATGCTTCTCCCTCTCCCACTCCCCCTGCTTGTGTTCCCTCTCTCGCTGTGTCTCTGTCAAATAAATAAATAAAATCTTAAAAAAAAAAAAAAGGTTGGACTTGTAAACTAACAATAACAACAATAAAAATAATTGTTACTACTGCAATTATTCCTGAATTCTAGGCCAAATTATTCTTTGAAGATTCCTGAGGCTTTCCAAAAATGAGAGCCTGTCCTGAAGGGGACTGGAATCATGCTGTGAGGCTGCCTGTACTCTAATATATTACATTTTAATGAAGTTAGATTAGGATAAAATGGAAATCAAGGTCATTTTTCATGTGAAAGACATGGCAAAAAGATATCTAGAAGGGCAGCAGGGGATGGAAGAGGAGTGGGATAAGAAAGAGCTGGTTTATTTAATTTTATTTGCTCAAATGTTGATGAAGAGACAGAACAGAAATGTGAGTTCGGGGTCTGTAGAAAATCCTCAGGCCTTTCTTTGCACTTCCTTTTTTGCTACAACCTCTTTCCTTCCCACAGGGATCTTTCTCTAATGTTGTCTTATTTCCTTAGCAATGAGAAAATGGAGGTTGGCCACATCAGCCATCATGAGACTGTCACCCCTGTTCTCTAGGTATGGCTTCACATAAAATAAAATTATAAGTTCCCATCTCACAAATACAGGGATGGCAGTGAAGCTCACAGTAAAGCCATGTACAACGTGGATGCCAGTATAGAAATTACGGTCATTTAGGTAAATTAAACAGGATTTGTTTAAAAAGAACTCAAACACAGTGACAAAACAAATAAAAAACAAACAAACAAAAAACCCACTAAGACTCCGCTAGATGAATAAAAGCCACTTTCAACATTCTATTAAGTGATATTCATCAATAGCATGAAATTGTTCATACCCTTTGTCCTATTAATTCACATCAGGAAATCTATTCTGAAGGAACAAAGACAGTGCTGTTTGCACTGCCGAATTATTTAGAAAGGTAAAGCTTTGGGAACAACCTAAGCAACCAGCAATAGTCAAAGAGTAGTATCAATCCATTTATGTAAAGAATAGGCAGTTAATTTTTAAAAAACGCTATTGGACTAGAAAAAATATTTTGATATGTTAAAATCAACATGATCTCAAAATTTTTTGTTTACAGTATACACATAAAAAGCTCAGGACCATGAAATCAAGACCAGCGGTATTGGAATTATAGATGCTTTTTTACCTTCCATCCTAGAGCACTTTTTGTAAGTTCCTAATAAAATCAGTAAATACTATATCATACATAGAACCCATCCATGTTGGATATTTAGGTGTCAAAACTGAAAGCCTCATCTTTAGCTGGCAGCCTTTGAAAAATGGCTGTGTTGCTGTGGTGAAGAATGCTTTAAAGAAAAGCGTCACAGCGTACTAATGTGAGAGACCTTGTTTTGTTTTTAAAAGGGGTGGTTTTCTTGGTGACACTTCAAAGTCAGTCTTTTTCCTCCCGAACGACAGGATTTCTGTACTAAAGTGTTAGTACGTGGAGACAAATAGCACCTCTCAACCGTGCGGAGAAGTACATTCAGTAAACAACTACAGGAATCCACAGAAACTACAGAACCCTCAGTCCAGCCGCAGAGACCTGAGCTAAACAGAAACAGTGATGGAATCCGTAAAACAAGGGTTGTGGCACATCCACAGACCAGCACATAGAAGCGACCATCTGTGGAAGAGACAACAGGAAAGAGCACAGGAGAGATTGCAGCAAGAAAAGGACCTCAAACTTTTGATATTGATGTTGTAACCAGACAAACCCTGGCAGGAGCCAATAACTTAACACTAAAGAAACAGAGAACGAGTCTTAAATCTCTTACATATACAAGACATCCCTTTAAAAAATCCCAATGAAGTACTTAATCACATGTGGTTTGGTAAGTAATACCTGAGTAGTATCCGTAATACCCGAATATAGTATAGTAATACTGGGTAAACCTACCAGTTGCCTTGTCGGTAGAATGGTGCCCAAGCACTGATGGTCTCTGAATGGGTGTGCCCACGAAAAAGCTGAAGGCAACAAAGGCACTGGCCTTCAAGAGAGGAGGTAGCATTTGAGGTCTCACTATTGGCAGCTGGATCCTCTTTCCAATATTAGCCCATAAGCTCTGCCATGCTCACAAGGGAGACAGGCAGCAAAAAGAATGGTGCTCTTTCCATTCTCTAACTTGAAGAAATCTATGTACTTTTAGAATGGCACGGACAGCTCTCTTGCACTGCTTTATTACAGATGTGTCTGTGGAGTCTGCAGCTGGAGGAGATTAGTGAGGTCCTTATCCACCGGGAAACCTCAAGTTTCTCTAAAATTAAAATAAGAAGCTAAAATAGATTAACCAACTCAGGACCAGACACAACACCTTAAATGCAAATGCCCCTTTCCTAGACTCAAACATGTTGGATCTTCTTTCCCTTATGCTTCATATCATTTCATGGCAAAGCTGCAATTATGATGCTTAGAACTGTTGACTTTTATTTAATAGCTGACTCTCTAGTGACCAAGATTAATTAGTTAAAAAAACAAATCTAGATCCTAATGAAAGGGCTTATTTATCATTTAATGCAATGGAATTTTATTATTTAAAGAGTGAGAAACAAAAGTTGATTATATCTTCCTTCTTATGAGCTATTTTAAAATAACCATTATTCTGCCCCTTTCTCCCCACCCCAAAATGAATTAGGTTGGTGGCATCTTTTGCTGCTAATATGGTCTTCTTTCCTTTCAGCCACATAGGTCGTGCAGACCAATTTCATGTTAGGAAATAAAAACTATCAGAAAAAAAAAAAAACACTTTTTAAAGCTCTCACTCATCCCTTCTCACCAAACTAATCACAAAGTTATGCTTCCAAGACAGCCATGTAATAGGAGTGTGGTCTATTCTAACATGAGGGTTCTTTCCAAGGCAGTTTGGAGCTAATTTACCTGGCTGATTGATGATTGAAGTTTCATCCCATAAAATGACTGTAGACTAAGGGAATGTATCACAAAACTATGTTCCAGGGTTTATTAGAGTTATTCATTAACATGAAGATTATTAGCAAACTCAAAACAAAAAGCAATTATTGATTCTTGGCAAAAGCATAAATATGAGAGCAATGGTGTGCATAGGTAGCATCTAAACCAGAAAATACTTTTCAATTCTCATAATAAATAAATCCCCTTTAACAATGAAATATTGGAGGTAAACCACATATTGCCTATTTATGTATATTTCAAGGTAAGAATGAAAGACACTCATACAAATTCTTGTTCATCTATCTAAAAGTAGAACTTGTAAATCTCACAGTGAATTGTGTGCAACATCCTGCCAAATAGTCAGAAGTAGCACTGATGGGGGAGCGTGGGGCTCAGAGTCTTCCAAAGGTCAGAGGCTGCACCTTTATGGGTGAGTTCTACATAAGCAATATATCTTTTCAGCCTGGGCTTCTGGATAACTTACACATATCAAGAACACTGGCATAAACCAAGAGGCACTCTGTGAGTTCTCAGGCAACAATTCTGCTACCATCTTGGAATATGACTGGGGGAAGGTTAATTACTCTGTGTCTCAGCTTCTAGATCTATCAGATAAGATAAGCATAGTTGGGAAAAAATCCAATGACACAGCACACGAAAAAGTTCACTGGAAATGATGTGCTGTGAAAATGCAAGATCTATGTTATAAAAGGGCTAATGTATCAGGAACATCAGTAAGCTTCAGAGTATGTCTTGTAGTTTGTTTCAGTTACAGAGAGGAGGGTAAATATGTTTGGGTTGTTTCATTCTGGAAAGCAGAGGTGGGAAGCACTGCAGCCAAGAGTTTTATTAATTAATCTGGAACCTTTCTGGACCAGTGCTTAGCACTATCAATCTAACTGACCTAGGTTCTCATTTAATTAGTCAACAACTGATAAAGATGATCAGGGTGAAGATCTCTCCTATATTATATCTTGCACCAAAAGTTACTTGGAGGAAAAGTGTTCTCCACATACCAAGTCTCAGGAAGTTGCCTCTAGGAGAATTACAGCTTCAGCACAAGCAGATCATAGACTCAGTTTACGCTTCAAGAAACTATTTAGTGATGACGGCACATAGGTCATTTTTAAAAATCTCGCTGCACACAGCCTGATCCTGTACTACTCAAACATGTCAATTGTTATGATTCATTATTCTTCAAAGGCCTCAAGTTGGTGTTCAATATTCCACTGGGAGCTTGGCAAATGGATCTGTCCCTTCGTGAGTTATTAGGCAAGTTTCAACATGTCTTTTCATTAGCATGAGGGAGTCGAGAGAACCCATCCTCTGTAAATTAAGAAAAGGGCCCTTGTATTTTACCGCACATGGAAAGGGCATACGTCACTCATTACTTGCTCCAACTATAGGCCTCCCTTCCGGCCCCTCTCTTCTCTCAGTTCCCTCTGCCCTAGCAGTCAAATCTTAGGTACTGCCCCAGACCTGAAGTCCCGTATCTTTTATGAAACTCTTGTAACAAGGGAGGCCTCTCCTCCAGTAGACTTCAGAGAGCTGCAGTGAGGCACTGCTTCCCCATTAAACCAACCTCTTCTTTGACAGCTCCTTTCTTGTCAAAACACCATGTATCCAAACCATACTGACTCTCACCTTCACATGCAGCCATTAAAAATGTCTCTGCAAATCCCTAAATGTATCTCATATCTCAACACATTCCCCCCCCGCAAAAAAGCAAAACCTGTATCCATTACCGCAGTGGTTTTCAACTGTATGTACATATGTGGGGGGCTGATGAAGACATCAAATCTCCACAGCAGATGTGGTGGGCATTGCGGTGGGGCATGCATAGCATGGCTGACTTATCTGGAGATGAGATGCACTGTTCACAGCCAGCACCCCAGTTATTCACATTGTGCCAGTCTCTGGAATCTCACCTCTCATGCAACAACATCCTCCCAACTGGTTTTCCCACCTTTAGTTCTGTTCTCCTAACCATGACCTTCACCAGCCAATTAATTCTCTACCTTGCTTGCTGAGTGACCTTAGTGCAAGCCTGATTCCATCAGGCCCTTGTTAAATCTTCAATGTCTCCTCATTCTCCTGCAGCCTAAGTTCAAACTTCTCAGCAAGGTGGAGAAGGCTGCAATATCTGTTCTGGCCTTTCCTAGCTTTCTAGCCCCTTCTCTTCTCATCCCATGCCCCGCCCCCCTCCTTTCCTAGCCCAGCTCGTGTCCTTTGGCATTATTTGCAGTTTTCTAAATGGCACCAGCCATTTCTTCAGAGCTTTCGCACAAGCTCTTCTTTTGCAAAAGCTCTTCTTCCTGGATGACTCTGGCTCTACCTTGTCTTACTAAATAGGCTACTTAGCTTCTTCAAGATGCTCTTCACTTATCACTTCCTCCTTGAGACCTCCTTTAATTACTGAGAGCTTTTTAGGAGCCTCTCCTCCTTTCCCCTTAGCATTAACATTACCATGATCCTCATCAAAATCTATCACACACTAATTACCCTAGCTCTGTCTCCATCTCCCTGGACTATCAGCTCTTTGAACCAAGGGAACTGTGCTCTTTTCTTTTCTCCTTTTTTTTTTCTTTTTTCTTTCTTTCTTCTTCTTCTTCTTTTTTAATTTCTTTCCTTTTTTCCTTCCTTTATATCCTCAACATCCAGTATTGTGGTTAGCACTAGGGCATGAGTAAATAAATAAATGGATGAATGAATATGATATGACATTTCCAAAAGCCATGAGAAAGTGAGACAGTATAGTGTAGTAGAAAGGTTTTGAAACTCACCCTCAGCAGTTCTGTGAAGCTGGACCAATCAAACTACTTTAGGGCCAGCTTCCCCAGTTTTAAAATAGAATTAATAATATCTTTATCTCTTTCTCTAAGTTTTGTGAGAATAGACTAGTTTCTACAGTTGAAAGCTATATGATCCTACTATTAATTAATCCCAACTGGTTACTTCATCTCCTGACTGCCCAAAACACTCTTTGAACTATGGGTTTTCAACTTCAGGGTCAGAGAGAATTGGGATCAAGTCTATCTATTAGTTTACCACTAATTACTTCTTATTTAATTTCTCTAGGCCTCAATTTTTTTTATCTGTGCAATAATGATGACTATTCCATTGGCTTTTGTGGCTACTCAGTAGGATAAAACATGTAAGATATATAACATCAATTAGAGTTTAATTAATGGTTTCTCTTCCTCTTCCTCCTTCATATTATTACTGTTATTATCTAATATTATTATTATTACAGCAGGTACTCAATAAATACTTGATGCATTAAAATAAATAAAACTTTTTTTTAATAAGCTGAAAACTTTTTATACCTAGGAACAAAACTTCCAATTTAGCTTCCTGGCCAGTGAGTAGAGACAGAAAGAGAAGGGTCCCAACACCCAAAGATTATTTTTCTTCCAGCACATGTCAGAGTTCTCCACTTCTGTCTTGTAACTCTGCTGTTGAAGGTGATATTTCATCCTATGAAGTCAGTTATGAGATTTCCTATACAGAGTAATGAAAAAGCCTATAACAGCTAGCGATCTGCCATCCCTGCTGTTGCCTCCACAAAATAATTTTGCCATAAAAAATAAAGGGGACATCTCCTTTTATTGAATTATGACAAATTTTCAACTGACTTATTCCTCTTGGAACTTAGGAATGTCCTACTTTCCCCTCCAATGACACCCCAACTGAGATGACACGTGACACCTCCCAGGGAAGCCTTAGAACTAAAAGAAGGTTAAGGCTCTGCCACATCCATCAGCACTTCCTTTTGCTTAAGAAGAAACATCACTCCCCCTTGTCTCCTCAGTCTGTATCTCTTTGTTCTAAGGATCATTTTATTCCACTGGCCAGGAAGAGATTTACAGGCAAAAGCCCATGCAGAGCAACAGGGACACCAGCTATCCTGCCCCCTCCCTCCTTCCCTCCCATCCATATAGATTTATTATCTACTATGTGCCACGCACTGTGACTCTGAGAATACAATGCTGAGCAAATAAAGCCTCTGCCCCTACAGAATTATGGGGAAACATAGCAATAAAGCAGATGCATTCCTAAAAAAATCCCAAGTTGAATAAATGACAAGCAAAACATACTTTAAATGCACCACTAAAACTTGACATCAAAAGCTGAGTTTTTAAGGTAAATATTCTTTCTGGAGGCTGGCAATCCTTTAGCAACTATTTCAGCTGCAGCTACAGAGAAGGTAAAAATGAGTAACACATATGGAACATCTGCTATGTTTTTTCAGGTGTTCTCACTTGATTGTCACCCATACACAGAAATTCCCTATATGGTAATATGCTTATCATTATATCCATTTTACAGATGAGGAAACAGACGCAGAACAGGTAAGCAATTTGTCCAAAGTTATGCTGTTGGTAGCTGCCCTTGGACCCAGGCATCCTGGCTACGGAGAACATGTGCACAGACATACAAACTAGGACAACATTGTCTCCAAAGGTGCTTCAGAAAAACTCACTGAAAAAGTGAATGCTTGAGTGTCTTGAATCTGAAAATCAAATCACATCAACAAAACTAAATTGCCAAAATGCTCAAAGGCTTGATTTGCTAATTTTTTTTTTCCGGTAAGTAATGGGAATAAGTACCTCCTCTCTTAAGGGGAGTACACCTCTAACAGTTCCTGCTGCTAAAGATATTCATCACGTATTTGTAGATTTTGCGGAGAAACTTGCCTCAAAGTTGAACTGTCTATAAGCTGCTGTTGTCAACTGTTGTTTGTAAACAAAGAGAACATCTGGTAGTTCCTGCCTCATCTTGTCACAGGTTGATATTTGCAGGGGAAGAAAAGAGATATCAGACCAGCTCCGTGAAAACTACTCTGACCAACCAAGAGATAAGTTCTTTCCATGAAAGCAATTTAATTACCTTGCAGGATATTTGAGACACAATACTTAATTTCGGGGGGGGAGGGGAGAAACCTGCTTTCTTTCCTTCTCTTTTTCTAGTAGACTTTACCACGTTTTTCTGTGTTCACATCACAAGAGAAACTACCTAAACTTTCTGGAGTGTAACACAATTCTATTGAGTTAACAATTTGTTTTTTTTTTTTTTTGTTTTGTTTTTTTTTTTTAAAGATTTTATTTATTTATTTGAGAGAGAGAGAATGAGAGACAGAGAGCACGAGAGGGAAGACGGTCAGAGGGAGAAGCAGGCCCCCCGCTGAGCAGGGAGCCCGATGCGGGACTCGATCCCGGGACTCCAGGATCATGACCTGAGCCGAAGGCAGTCGCTTAACCAACTGAGCCACCCAGGCGCCCCTATTGAGTTAACAATTTGGAAATTTTGTCTTAGAGAAGGCAAAGGACTTCTCCTTGGACAAGAGGTAGTCCAGTCTAATTTGGTTTTGTTGATGTGATTTGATTTTCAGGAAATCAAACAATTTAGTTTTGTTGATGTGATTTGATTTTCAGGAAAGGAAAAATATCACTTCCTAGGTGTATGCCTATTTTTCTCACGTCTCCCTGTTTCCTTCTCATCACCACTCCAGGGAAAAGGAAGGAAGAAGTCCTGCCACACACTGCTGCAGTATCAGCTGAAGGCTGGTGAGGTGTGTGCATGCTTGCAGGAGAGGGGAACTGAAGAGAATGTATTATCGGATACCAAACGCAGTTAGAATCAAGGCTTCTCCATGCATCAGCAAAGCTGGGCAGGGGTAGATGGTTCCGCATCACTAAACACTAAGCAATACACTAATTAGTGGAAGTCATACCCAAGTGAAACAAACAGTACTTGCGAGATTTGTCTAAAGGAATGAACCAAGACTTTCATCCATTCCAAACCATTGCAAAGATGGGAAAACTGTTTAAAATTTAACATTAAGGTTAAAATTAACAAAATACTTGGAATTCCATGACTAGATGAAGAATTTCTGATCTTGACTCTCATGAGAATTTGGACAAATAGGTCAATTAATTTCAAGGAGCCCCACCTGCTGGAGGCAGTTGCCCAGGGAATTAGCTAAGGTCCTGCTTGGTCAAACTTAGAGACGACACAGCTATCATAGCTGTGGGGAAAAATACATGGACATTATGGGAGTGTATGCCTTAAATACCAAAGTTAAAAGTGTCTTAGGTTTTATATATATGTGCATATGCATACATATTTAATTTGGCTTTACATAGTAACACATCTTTACATAGTTTAATTGGCTTTACATAGTAACACAGCTTTATTATTGCACCTAGCACCTTGCATTGTAATCAGTCAGTTTTACATCTTCTCCCCCGACTAGATTGTAAACTTCACTGCAGAATGGATTCATTAATTTTAAAATCTAAAGTGCCAGTATTTGGTATAACGTTATACATATTTTCCATAAATGCTTACCAAATAAATCTGCCCTAAATGTTTATTTGGCGGAGAGAATTTCTATCAGACAACCCAATGAACATTAGTGTAGTGACTACTAGATTTCTGGCATAGTGCTAAGGCACTGGGGATGCAAATATGGGTAGAAAATAGTTCCTGCCCTTGAGAAGATCACAGTCTAGTAGATGAGAAGTACCATGCTATGACAAATATCTTTGTTAAACAACAGATATTCCTTTAAAATGAGTCACCCCCTAAATAATGCATTCACATTTTCATATGCTGAGTTTGTCTGAATTTACCTATGCAATGTAATTTACATTACTAATGCATTTTAACTCTGGGCCATACATGTAATACAAATAAGAACAAGCAATTAATGTTTGTTTTATTATAAGCATGCCTAAATATATAGCTGTACACTAAAAAGACACTCGAAGAATTCAGATTTTTGATTATGAGTGCTAAATTTTGTCAGGTAGTGTAATCCTGACTTATAATTTATCATAATCTCCATATGCCGATATAAAGACAAACAATAAAAACACTAACTGTATTTCTAATTCCAGATAAGATTTTGGCCCTGAATTTCTGCCCAGGACTGGGGACTATGCATTTTTACAAATGTGCAGCCAACTCCTTTTTCTCATGAATGTGATGTATTTCTTCCTCCATGGCTGATGCAAAAGAAGAAACGTTGCAACTGTTGAGGATTCCCTGCAGTATGGTTCTTAAGCAAGTAGAAGGCATATGTAAAATGTTCTATTGAAAAGGGCACTGAACTAAGGAGATGCAGATATTAGTTGAAAATGATAATAACTAATATATGGCTTCAGACAAGGAACCAGTCTTATTTAGGCTTCTGTTCCTTTCTTTATAGCAGGAAAGCATCTGAGTAGGAGGTCTCTAATGTCACTGCTAGCTCTAGGTCTGTAGGATTTGGTGATGAGCAGTAACCTCAGAGAAGATTTTAAGTGCAAGAGATGGCCGGCTGCAGCTGGGTCACTGACAATCTCCACGTGGTAAGTTCACACTCCTAATGAGACTCTTATATTGATAATTCACAGCTCCCTCAGCTTCACACCCTATATCCACTCCCTCGTCAGATTCCCAAAACACATTTGGATTCAGGAATATCAGCAGGTAAAGCAACAGCCCCCCAAACAACAACACACCCACAGATAGTCTGAGCTTGCAGACCAAAACTTTTCTTGGAATTTTTCAAGACACAGTCTCAGCTAAACCAACTTCCTAAACAATAGAGTAGGTGGCAAGTGTTAACACTTCATGTTTTCCCAAAAGTGAGTAGAGAAAAGGAAATGTAATCTGTTATTTCACTCAATTTATGAGGCTTTGACAATACTGGGGGATAAAGCTATGGTTTCGGGATTCTGCTTTAAGAGAATACCCCTTTTTCCTTCCCACCACTAGATTATCTGTTTTAGACAGCACCAAAGGTATCTTTTCCAACACTAGAGGGCAGCCCTTAAAATCTGCAGTTAAGCCACAGTAGGCCAAAGCAAGCCTATAGGATCACAGATGGGTTAGCCAACTCAATCACAAACATTCCCCTAATTTCCAGCAAGGAAACCTACTGTCTCTCTAATGCATAGTATCATTCCCCTGGGGCAAGGTCTCATTTCTCTGGGTGTCTTAGTCATAGAAATATTATACCTTTTGGTAAATACAAATGTAGGATAAATTTTTCAGTCAAAAACAATTCACAGAGTGATTTGTTTAAAAGAGAAGGAGTGAGAAATCACTTTCTCCATATTTATTTTCCCAAGGTTTCTCACCCTTTTGCAGAATGAGATTCCAGCTTTGAGAGATATTAAGAAACCAGTAACCACGGGACCCGTTGCCTGGAAACAACCTGATTACAACCAACTCACTCAGCTACGAGGAAATTCTACCTGATCCTTTAGGACCATTTGTCAAGCCTTATTATGATGATAAAGAAAATTTATACTTTCCTGAAGCCTTCAACTATGAAACTCTGCAAAATCTGGGAATCTGCTTTGGGGAAAAAATGGGAAATTAACATGACAAAACAGTGTCAAAAACTGACAGCCTAGACAAAATAAAGAAAAATTAGTTCAGGACCATGCACAGAATTCAGAAATAAAAAATCCAAATCCAATGCTGAAGAAATAATGTCTGGGAATTGTACTGTCTGCCAGGGGGGTTAGAAGTCAAGGCAGTGAGAAAGTCACTAATGAAGGTCATTTGTATTCTGCAGCAGTGTGGCTTAACTTGTACTTCCTTGTGTCTCCAATGCGGAACTTTCAATCAGATGCTGCCATTAACAGCTGCTTTGAAAGATACACCCGTTGGGTCTGTTGTGCCCTGACAGGTGCACAACATTTGTCAGGACAACAGCATATATAAACATTGCAGACATTTAGCAAAATCTAAGAATGTCTATACAATTTTTAAAAATCATTAATAATCAGTCTCAGAAAATAAGACCTAGTTTTTACTTTAGAGAAAGAATTTTTTACAACTATATGATTATGTATATATATGTCTGCATGTATGTGCATATATACATATGTGTGTGTAGACAGATTTTTTTTCCTTTTAAGCATAGCGTAAGTTACAAAGATGCACCAGTAAATCCTGGCTCCACTAAAGGAATTTTCTTGCTATTGATCCACTCATTTACATTAGACTTGGGTACATCTCACAGGGCAGCTCAGATATGGGCTGGGACTCCTCTTAATATGGGCTTTGCCATTGCTTGGGTTCATGATTAATTTTTAGACACATCTATTACATTCTGGCTGGTGATTAGAGATGCATACTTCAGTGAAACTCAACTATCATCATTTTGAATTAATTTTTTTAATCTCAGTTATAGGAAATGAATTCTGTCTATTCTTGAACTGTAGGTAAATGCTCAATACTCTAGACCTGCAGAGATTTGTGGAGAGTGAAGTTTCCAGCTTAAAACTGTCTAATGTGCTAATGGAAGTAAACCATGTTTACTTTGAAAGGACTATTTCTCAATCCTTCAAGTATTCCATGCACATCCACAATATTCTCAAATATGGCACCAGAATAAAATAAGGCCTTCTAGATCCTAGCTTTCAAGGAACATATCTTAATTATATTTGAATCGTTGGTACTTATTTCAGCCCTAGCATATGGTGGACACTCATGAAATCTCTGAACTGAACCAGGCACGGGCATCATCAAAGTAACTGACAATGCAATTTTAGAGCTGACTGCGATAGGCATAGGGGAAAAAATGGCTACAGAATGCTCTAAAGAGATGGAAGGATGGATAAGTTCCATTATTTTGGAAGGACGATAGGAGATTACATGGGAAAACCAATCTTTAGTTTCCACCTCCACTCCCTATGCCATTCACCCCTTGTTATTGTCAAAATTACTCTCCCAAAGCACAAAATCCCAATATTACTCAATGGCTTAAGAACTTATGAGGCACCTGGGTGGCTCAGTTAGTTGAGCGTCTGACTCTTGTTTTGGCTCAGATCACAATCTCAGGATCGTGAGATTGAACCCCTCATCGGGCTCTGTGCTGGGTGTGGAGCCTGCTTAAGATTCTCTCTCTCCTTCTGCCCCTCCTCTCTGTCTCTCTCTATAAAGAACTTATAATAAAGTAATGAATGAATAAATGAATGAATGAATAAAATACCTTTATCTTCAAGAAACTTAGTTTGGTTGCCTAGATGGAAATACATGATTTTTAAAAAAATATATGAGTTGACAGAAAAGTTCATTGTGAGCTGAACTGTCAGTAGAAGCTGCCAAGAGAAGGAGGGGATTGAACCAGGTCTGTTTATTTGAATAAATAAAGGTGCAGAATTAGGCTATTTCCAGTTAAGCAAGAAATATAAGCAAACACATACAGATGAAAGTGTGAACAGTATTATCAGGAAATAAATGAAGATAAATTTGGAGATAGACTGTTGATAAAAATAAGAGTTTTGGGTAGTAGGAGGCATTTTCATGAAGAAAGTATTTAGAAGGATGCTAGGAGTTTGCAGGGATACTTAATAATGGGTTATTTGTGGAATGCCCTGTGTTTGGGGTGAACCTGAGGACATTTGTTCATTCATTCATTTGGTTAAGTACTTTCTTTTTTTTTTTTAAGATTTTATTTTTGTGAGAGAAAGTGAGAAAGAGAGAATGAGCACAAGCAGAGGGGAGGTGCAGAAGGAGAAGGAGGCTCCCGGCTGAGCAGGGAACTAGATGTAGTACTCGATCCCAGCACCCTGGGATCATGACCTGAGCTGAAGGCAGATTCTTAACCGATTGAGCCACCCAGGTGCCCTAGTAAGTATTTTCTGAGTACCCAGTAAGTCCTAGCCACTGGAGATAATGTAGTAAACAGAGAGAATCCCTGCCCTGATAAAATTTATATTGGAGGGGACAGGCACAGATGAAAACAGAATAAGTAAGTGGACAGTAAGAGGTCAGGTAGTAATAACTGCTAAAGCAGGGTAAGGGTCTTAGAGAATGGGAGAGTGTATTTTAAAATATTAAAATTTCACAACCCCCCCAAACGATCTAGCACAGATATGAGTGTATAATAGACAATAAAGAAATACTAGCTGACCCGGGTACCACCTGCTAAGAGTCCTGGAGCACAAACTTTCTCCAAATCAATCTACAGACAATGAATCAAAATTCCTTATTGTTCTTGCCTAAAGCACAGATGTGTGGGTCCAACCTAACTCAACCTAAAAGGTGAGGGTTTCTAAAACAGGCTCCCTCAGGATTTAAAGTGGAAGGCATCAGGGCACCTGGGTGGCTCAGTTGCTTAAGCGTCCAGCTCTAGATTGAGGTTCAGGTTATGATCTCAGGGTCGGGGAGTTGGGCTCCTAGTGCAGCAGAGAGTCTGCTTGAGATTCTCTCCCTCTCCCTTTGCACCTCCCCCCACTCTCTCTCTCTAAAATAAATAATTTAAAAAATAAAGTGGAATGCATCGTAGGACTTTCAGTGCTCTTTCCACATTATCTAGGGCAAGCTGCTGATAATGAGCAAGAAGTATTCGTACAATATTTGTCACGTAATGTGCCTACCATGGTGCCAGGAACTGTAAAGACTAATAAAAGCTGCTCATGAAATTGACTTCCTTATTTTAAAAAGTCAAATATAAAAGCATAAACTTAAAAGTCAGAAAAATATCAGGAGTAATGACATTAAAATGAGCTCGGCTTTGTAGAGCATTTGCAAAGAAGTTCAGAGGCTCCTGTGATATATATAACTTCCCAAAAAAGGAAGGCCACCTAGAAATGCTGTCTTGACACTTTGTGCTCTTCAAACCCTATCAGAGCAAGACATAAGAATGTGATTTTCCACTTACAATGCCTAACTTGTCCTGACCCATCCTCGATCATTGGTTGAGTTTCCCATATCTCAAATGCCATTCCTTAAATACAGGTTGATACCCACACAGTGAAAACTTCCTTGGTACAAAAGTAGCCGGCCCACATAGGAAAGGACCAATGTGAAGTAAAATGCTCTGCATTGTGGCCTCTCTGTCAGGTAGGGCAGGAGGAGGCTAAACTCCGTGTCCTATAAACAGGGACAAAAGGGGAGCCTTGTCCTCATCCTGCCAAATAAAGGGCAGTCCAGTTACTTGACAACATGAGAACACTTTCTTTTTGTGCTCTGTCCTTGCCAAAAATTTATTGGTGAAAGGTTTATTAAATCTCAGTAACGAGCTGTGGTACAACTACTTCACCTACTCTACTTCCTTTACCCATATAAGAGTATTTATTATTTCTATATTATAGCAATTTGAATTCTATAATATTTCAATCCTTATCACCATTATGATTAGCACCATCTCTTAATCCACACTCTCTACTCCATGGAAAAACCCTCTCTCCTTCTTATTCTATTTATTCAACTCCTTCAACTTTAGTCCAAAGGATCTCTCTTCAGATCTTATATTTTGCTTTGTACTTTAATTTGTAGCTCTTAACATATTATTATTTTCCAGTGAGACACAGAAAAGGTGTAGGGAGTTAAATGTTTGCACACGCAAACCTATATTCCTCTCCCTTTTCAGGGGAGGGAAATGGATAGAAACAGAAGCTGCCAGATAGAAGGTCTGAAATAAATGACCTGCACCACCCATAGCTGAATTCCACCTCTTCTTCCAGAATGTTTCATAAGAGAGAATCAATAAAAGCTGAATCTGAAACGTTGGTGCAGTGTAGTAGCTAAGCTCAGTGAGCTCCCAAGCTAATCCTGTGCTCTCAGAAGCTGTAAGTGCAAATCCCTTCACCTTTGTTCAGGGGGATGAGCTCACTACATAAATTGGCCTGTTTTTTGACCTCAAATTCCAGGTGGGACAGGGTTGGGGGTGGCAGAAGCAATGAGAGGGAGGATTTCCAGGCCATTTGTTCTAAACTGAGGTACTTTGGCAGAAGGAAGGACAAGGTCGAGTTTCCATGGCCCTGAGCTGAGTCACACAGCTGGAGTCACACTCTGCTCAACACAAATGTCTTTTGCTCACCCACAAGCAACACAGAGACTGAAAAAGAACACTGCCAAAGAACAAGCCAAGTGCCAGTGGCCGTTCTCATTATCTAGGCTACCTAGTAAGGTAACCCCATACAATCTGCCTACTAAATTAACTTTCATATCAGTTTATGCCTTTTTCCCTATGGCTACTGATTAATATATTCAATTAAAAGACAATAAAGACCAAAGTCATTATAAATGCTATGAGGGTCACTATGTTTACTTACACAGAATTTTTTAAAAAATCATGTCATATTTATTCCTTTTAATGATTCTGTTGCCTTACAGAAAAATACTCACTGAAATATTAAAATTTCATCATCCCCCAAAAAGCATCTATTTAAAAGAGAGAGGCAGAGAGAGATTAAGTTTACTAAAAATCTCCTAAATATCTGCACTTAAGCAACTCAAGTAAATAGTTGGAAGCATAAAATTAAACACATTTTAGATGGGTTGATTTGAGGACTTTTTTTTAAAAAGATTTTATTTATTTATTTGAGAGAGCGAGAATGAGAGAGAGAGCACATGAGAGGGGGAAGGGTCAGAGGGAGAAGCAGACTCCCTGCTGAGCAGGGAGCCCAGTGCGGGACTCGATCCCGGGACTCCAGGATCGCGACCTGAGTCGAAGGCAGTTGCTTAACTGACTGAGCTACTCAGGCACTCCTGATTTGAGGACATTTAATACAGTTGAATAATATGCCTGTCATCTTATTTCAATTTCTTTAACCTTACAGAAGTCTCTGAAGTAGCACTAAATAATAATTATTGCATGCATGTCATACAAAAATGTGTATATTTATTTTTAAGGCTATATTTTAGCTGATTGTGCATTTCTCTTGAAAGTAGTTTTTATAAAAATAATGCTTATGCAATTTCTACAACATGTATGGCATATGTTACACAAAAATTAAGTATCATGAAGGAAATTGTAATTACTTCAAAATGGTATATCAACTGATTAGAGCCATGCATTTAGTAAGTATTTTGTAATTCCAGCTTTTATAAGAATCTCGGCTTGAAAAAACAGACCATTAAAGTGCATTGGAGTCCCGATGACTCAAGTCCTGGCTCATGAAAGCATCCAGACAATTTGAATGTATCACTTGCTTCTCATCCATAAATAGTTTCTTACCATTTATGAAATCTTTGTTAGGATGGCAGTTATTATACAGCATATTTTTCTCCCTATCTTTAATTGCCAATGAAATTTCTAAACTACCTTATTGCTATCTAAACTAAAACAAGCAAAAAAGCAAGCACCAAATAACAAACACAACTTGATTCATTTACTTATTCCTATTGATTACATATTTTTCTTCTCTTGCCTTGCCTTCACTGTTCATATATAAATTCCTAAGTGCAAGAATGTTGCCTCCCTATCCCCTACCCCATCCCCAGCCTTAAGCAAAAATTAAATTAAATGTAAACAGACAATATAATTTGCCTCATTATAGCTCCAAGATGGTTTGATTTCCTGTGTGGTAAGAATGTTTCCATTTCTGCATTTCAATCTCCATCCAAGCCATCTGATAATATAGTCTATATAGTCATTTAATACAAGCATCCCAGATGAATAGGATTCTCAAACAGTGACAGAATAGTTCTTTATCCTGTGAGGCCCCAGAGGACAACCAAAATCTCAGCAATATTGTATTTTCTTTGCTTCTGTGCCATCCTAACAATTTTTTATCCTCTGAGATAATCTCATCTTTTCCTTGGATTTGTGTTTCTCAACCACCTAATGAATTTAGATTCTATTTAGATTTCCTCTAACTCTTCTGTTCTATTGTGATCTGAAAAACGACTACTTTATTGTTAGTAATCACATGTTAGAGTTGTTGTCATTCCATTAACACATGCTTTGAGAATTCCTAAATTCCCATATTTGGGACTTTGAGAATAACTAACAAAACTATAAAGACTAACTATTTATTGAGCTTTCCTTTGAATATACAAGGGCTGATACATTAGTGGACACTGTCAGAGTTCTGCCCAGGTAGTCATTACCAACTACGGAGCGAAGACAATCCAAGTTATCATTTAATGAATAAGTTGAAAGGAAAATCAGAATGTTTTTCATTCACTGAAAACAAAACAGTATTTATAGGTTTGTACTTTTGTCTCAACTCAAACATTTTGGTGTCTTTGTAATCTCTTGCTCAAATCTTCCATGAAAACATCCCCAAGTTCACTCAGGGTGATTCTTTTCTGTTGGAATGGGAATCATCTCTAAACCCGCATTTATGTATCATTTACTTGGGTGTGGTATGGTTGTTGGCACTGTAATAGAAAAACTTCACAGTCTCTGACCTCTAGATGCTTGAAATCAAAGATAAAGTAAATATTCCTAAATATTACTGTAGAGTCACTGCATAATGGGCCATTTAAAATGATACTATGAACAAATTGACTGACATTTTGACAGTACTGAGAACAACATATGTCCCTTCACATTTTAGCTTCTGGTGGATCATTAGGCACAAGTCTGAACAATTCCAAGAAAAACTTATAAACAAAAATTTGATATAAAAATTGGATATAAAATATCAAGATCAAGACTTAAAAACATATTTTAGAGAATGACTTATTTTACAAAATTATCTGGACCACACATTTCAAATAGCATATTTTTCTGCTGGATTTAAGTGGATTAAAATATGTTATCATTTTAACAGAAATTTTTTTAGAATTTATTTATTCTTTTATTATGTTCAGTTAGCCAGCATATAGTACATCATTAGTTTTTGATGTAGTGTTCAGAGATTCATTAGTTGTGTATAACACCCAGGGCTCATCACAACAGGTGCCCTCCTTAATTTGATATGGGTTCAGGATTTGTTAGTAATGCCAAGAATGGACAAAGGGAGGAATTTTTATGCTAATCTCTGATTCATTGTTTTAGAACATTCATGATTTTTAAAGTGCTGTATCAAGCTTTTGAGCCACCAGTGGGAACTTCTCCATTTGACTAAACATTCCTGCGTATCAATGATTGGACAGAAACACTTTTTACCAAACCCAACACGCAAACATACACAAAGGTAAATACTCATGCCAACAGAAATTTCATTTAAAACAATAAGAAAATTCAAGTGAAGCTCATATTTCATTAGTAGGAAGCCACATCAGCAAGTCCCCAGGCCACTTGCAGTTATGACCCCTGCACACATTTTCTTCTGAAACTGTAGTCCTGCCACGTTAGAGTGTCAGAATCCAATATTCTTCAGCCCCCAGCGCCAGCGACTACCAATCCTACTTCCATGCAAGGAAACGGGACACAAGCTAATGCTAGGTCTTAAAGCACATAAATCTTCAATTGCACTATAGTTAAGTGACCATTTATTTCTTCTTGTATCTGCCTAAGAAAATCTGCCAATTTTCTCCCATGAGAATTGTCTTTCACCATTAGAAGGACATCTGCATGCTCGCAGACAAAGGTAACCATTTCAAACAACGCACATACTCTCTTATGATGAATATTTACTTTCTAAATACAGGGAGTAAAGATCCAGCTATTCTTATTGGATTATATATTGCTAAAATAACTGGAAAGCCTCCAAGAGGTAAAATACCTTTTTGTAATATTACTTCTAACTTCGTTTAGCAAATGGGATATGTGTCTTAAATGGATTAAAGAAAATCAAGCAAAAATACTTATGCTTTACAAATTTTCATGGTCAATTGCCTATAAGCAAACATTTTGAGATTAGTTTACTATGAACGTACCAGGTTAGTAAGGGAACCTTTTGCAAGACAGAACTTTGATTTGGGAAAGCTTTACAGATTGGTAGACAAGTTTCTGATAACATTTAACAAGCAGGATTGCTCTGAGGCCCAGTCCATGTTGACTACCACTGGTTACTCTGCTACTGTAAAGCTTCTGTAAGCTATTTTGGAAGGCAATTACTGTAGAACAAAAGCATTCCAATCTGTATCTGGTTGTCTGGCATTACATGAACATCAGAAGAATATTTTAAAGGAAAAAATGTCAAATATTTGACATTCTTATTAAGGAAAATACAAAAGAAAACATTGCATAGTATCTAAATATCTGAAAAGGCTAAGTTCTAACCGATATAAATCCTCAAGGGTCAGAAAAGCAGCCTGATGAAATAAAGAAAATATAGTGGCCTGAGAATTAGGTCTGGGAGAGGTCAAACACATTCTGAGTCTAGTGTCTCTAGTTGTTAAAAAGGGTCAATAAAGTTGCTCTATGGACCTCTGGTTTACTACAAGGATAAAGCCTGAATGTGAAAATGCTTTAAAATGTAGACAATTTAACACAAATATTAGATAATACTATCATCTTCATTTTTCTGACAATCTTGCAGCAGGTCTCTGAGCAGGACTTAGGTACTGTGTCATTAATAACATAATTGGAGAGGAGACAGTAGTTTTTAGTCATCTCATTTTTTTTTTTTTACACCTGATGAGCTTCTGAAATACAATCAGTCACCAAACTCCTCAGACACATTTAGCTGCATCAGAAGCAGGTGCTGCTGACAATCATGTCTGATTCCACGGGGACCGAAGGTGTAAAAACAATGAATCATTACAGGTGCGTCTGCCTCTCTTCATTCAAAGGACAAAATGAAAAGAAAATGAAATTCACCAAGCCCAATATTTTTTAAAATAAAAAGAAAAGAGATCAACTAGGAGAGACTTTTCCCTCTAATTTGTAAAAGCAGAATTCAGTTATAATTTAGTAATTGTTTTTTAATAGTCTGCAACTGTGCTAAGGTGTTGTCCTAGATTATGAGTTCTGCCTAATTTCAAGAAACACGTGGCTTGGTAATAGAATATGGGGAATAATGGCACACAACTAATTCTATTTTCAGGTAGAACCTTGGTGAGACAAGAGATAAATACCAAAGGCTGCTGGAATTAACAAAAGAAAGACGGCAAGATATTTTGAAAGGTCTAAATAAAAGCAATAAAAAAGATGGCATTTGAAATAACTAAATGATTCCAGGGATCTTAACAGGAGAAGTATCAGCGAAGACAAAAACTTGAAAGAGGGATATACTCAACATTGAGAAGTCCAAAGTGTTTCAAGAACATCCCGCCACAGATTTCCTACCTGTTACATTTGCACATATTTGTGTAAAGTGCTCATGTTCATTAATGACAACAGGTGACATGGATAACATAAATTGAAAAAAATAAAGTCCTTTTAAACTGGCAAACAGTATATAGAGTCCCTATAGATTAAAAATGTTATTTTGCATGCAATACATGGTTTTAGAAATTTAAAAAAATGCAAGTACACAGGGTGAAGATCACATATAATCCTACCACCCATAGCTGTGTACACTGTGATGTATGTCCTTCAAGATTACATCTGAAGGTCTAATGCACAGCACAGTGATTAACAACATTATAAACAAAGTTTCCAAGAGTCTGGATCTTAATTGTTTTCAACACAAAATGATAATTATGAGACATGATAGAGGTGTTAGCTAATGCTACAGTGGTTGTCATATTGCAATATATAAATGTGTCAAATCAACACAGCGTACACTTGAAACTAATATGATATTCTATGTCAATTATATCAGAATAAAAAGAAGATAAATTAAAATTTTATGGTGAAAAATACTGTCTTTAAATGCATATAAAATTTATAACAAAAAATACAAACATTATATACATATTGCTCTGTAATGTGCTGTTTTCACTTACCACTATAGCTGAATATACACAGCATTAAACACTCTCTGGCTCCCTGGTATACTATTATGTGGGTTGTCCATTAGTTTATTTTATTAGTTTTTATTATTACATAATCAGGTTACTCTTATTTCTTGTGTGAATAACAAGGCCATGATCATCTTTTTAGATAAATCATTATGTAAACCTCTGATTACTTATTTAACTAATTTTAAAATTACAATAACCAGGCTGTTTGAAAACTGCCCTCCAAAAGAATTATTCTAATTTTCATACCATCATCGAGGGTTAGCCTTGCTCTTATTTATATTTTCTTAAATGTTGGATATCTGAATTTTAAAGACTTTTCCTATTCCCATTCCATATCAGTATTCAATAAAATAACATTTTATTTATTTTCTTAATTTTTGTTTGGGGTTTTTGTTGAATATAGAGTTGAACATTTTACAATGCATTAATTGTGTGTGTGTTATACGACTCATCTTCCACTGAATGTAGTAAGTCCACTTTGGGTGTTTTTTCATCTTTAATTTTCCTGTGACCATTTTGTGGGTTTCTTCTGCTTCACCACTTGTAATATCCAGCTCATATTACCCTTGGAAATATGCTTGGATTCAGGATTTTATGCATACTTAGTGTCAAAGGCTGTCAAGGCCCTGAGATTTTACCCAACTTGAAAGCTAACAAGTTAACCTGCTTTAGTTTCATAAATGCTGGTAGAAGACTCTAGAGTCCTAGCTCGGAGATGAAGAACAGTTCATTACTTGCAGCAAAAACAGTAGCCAGGGTATCAGTATTTTTGTGCTGGTTCTGTGATCCCCATTTTCCATAGAGGAATGCAAAGAACGCCAGATGGCACCCACACATGCAGTAGGTTATGTTCCAGTAGGGGAACTCTGAGCTTAGTAAGCACCAATCATTTATAATGGGCAGTAAACATGCCTGCCTTTTGCTCCAAAGCAAAATACTATCTTTATCATACTGGACAATATACGTGCATGGAGGGAAACCCGTAGATATAATCTATGTTCCAAGAACATTCATGACAAAACATTCTTGAAATGATAGTCTGGGGAAAAAAAAGGCAGTCAGTATCTTGCTATTCAAGAGATACAGAAGTGCAAAGGATTTATGGAAAACTGTCTCCAAACACTTTTTCCTGAATATGCAGAAAGAGAATAAAAATTTTTGCAGCAGAAGGAAGGAGAGTGAATCAGGGGCATTCAGCATTCAATTTTGTTCCTGACTTAGCCCTAACTGTGTACCATTACAACAATAATGCATCAGCATAAAGAAAATAAATGAGGGGTAGGTCCTGGTTAAACTGATTTCTGACAACTGGACTTTGCGAAAAGGTTAAAGAGACAGTGAATTTTTACTTTATAAAACAATTCTCTATAGAGAAACTCTGTAGGTTTCTTTAAATGTTAAGTACTCTTAACATGATAAGAAGACAAATTAATCTAAAATTCTTTATACATTTTTTAGCATATTAGTTAAGAGGGTGTGCTAAGGACCAGACTACCTCAGTTCAAATCTGGCTTATTGTACTTGATTAAGTTACTTGGTTAAGTTCCTTCTGCTGTAAAAATCGGTTACTGATGGATATTAACTTCATTCTCATAGAGCTGGTGAAATGCTTGCCTGAATTAAGGGATATATATATATATATATATATTGCTTTTGACAGTGTCTGATACCTAGGAAATACTCAATAATGTTGGTCACCATTATTCTATTATTACTACCTAAAATGAGGTCATTAAGTAGATACATTCTCTTCTGCTCTTTTGTTCCCTCTGTACAATTAACTAAAAAACATCTTCTTTTCTTGATTTGGAGGGTAGTTGCTAAATAAGCTTTACAAAACTAACTCCAATAAGAAGTTGGTTCCACTCATATCATGGGCTATTTCTAAAATTGAAAGAAGAAAAATATTAAGAAAAAGATGCTGAGTTCCTTTAGGTTGGTTGTATTGTCTAAGAGAACTTCTTTTATTTCTACACTTTTGTGTATGATGCTAACAAAGAGCCACAAACATTAACAAAAATTAACTTGTAGAGTTTATAAAGCTCTATAACAACTATTCAGATATATGTAACAACCTTGGAAGCACAGAAAAAGAGTACTAAAATGTTCCTGGGGGTACAGAAGGCTCTGTGGTCCTCCTCTCCAGTATTTAATCATTATTACTCCCTGAGTAATAGTTGGTTCTTTTAAATCTGATACCAGTCACTCTGGCCCTTTTCTGAAGATTCTGAAGTAGAGGGAAAGGCTATAGTTGAAGAAGAGGTGGTGAACAAAGAGAGGAATTAACTAAAAAATAATGGCCATTGAAAAGGCAAAGCTGCTGAATAATTATGAGGGTGAAAAAAAACAGTAATTTGCACAAACTAACGTAAACATTTGTGAAAGTTCTATCCTGTTTCTGAGACTTGTGTTTTAGAGATGTGGAAGGGATTTGCTTCCCCTCCACAATCACCCTATTCTATTATTATTGTCATGCCCATTTTACAGATGGAGAAACTGAATTATGGAGAAATTTTCTGATTTGCTCAAGATCATGCAGGTAGTAAACAATGGATCCAAGACTTGAATCCTGATATTTTTTTTTTCATTATATTATACTGCCTCTGCTGACCCTGAATTCCAGCCAAGTGTGCTTATTCCCCTAAAGCCTACATCACAAACCACTGACATAATTCTCAGCCAACCCAACTATCAAATAAAGAATAGTCTCTTCTCCTGGTTCTCAGCCAGCATAGGGATGCTGTTAAATCCTTCTGTTAATTTTGGCACCTACTGGGGATTTCTTAAGCTCTCAGTCTATGATTTTTTAAAACTATTCAGCTGTACTCCTGGCTAAGCCCATATCCTAGGAGAATTAAACAAAATCAGAGATCAGTCTGTTCTTTTTATTTTGTCCTGGACACTCTGATTCTCGGACTCCTCCAGATCAATCACAGGTGCAGCTACAAATCTATGGGGAAAAGGGGTGTCACAAGTTCTATTTGAACATTCCCTGCCTTCTTTTCCACACTGTAACCACTATTCACAGTGAGCTGTTATTTAGAACATTTTTCTCTCTAATACATTAGCTACATAAATCACTTCATAATATACATAATAGTTTATTGTTCTTCACACATAACCACGGTACTTCTTTCCAAGGGTAGGAATAACTTATGCTGAACCACCAGTCTCCCAAAGACATATTCATATCTCTTCACTTGGCTTATCCTTTGACAGGAATTATAGGACTAAGTAGCTATTGTTTGTGGACAGTATATCTATTATCACCTATTCATACAGGAAAGCAAGCCGGTAGTAAACCTATACTGTTCCTTGTTCTTAACTCTGCATCCACCATTTGCCTTGCCCCATATTTAAAGATTTCTTTCCACTTTCTCAAAGGTACATGTAACAGATATTCAAAGCTTCACACAATCAGGTCGAGCAGGCCTCCTGCTGAGATATCAAATCTGGCAAAATCCTAGAAAATGACATCTAGGTAATACTGTGGAAGTAGCGTTAGTCAAGCATTTGTGTGTATGTATCAGAGAGACAGAGAGTGTATGTTGGGGAGAGGGAATGTGTGTGTGTGTGTGTGTGTGTGTTTGTCAGTGTGGGGGGAAGGAAAGAAAGATTGGCTAATCAGATTGATCTATTGAAGGTTTCTTCAACAAATATATTATTTGTAAATATACAGTTTATCAGGCATTGTGCTAAGTAATGAATCACAGATAGACCCTGACAGTGAAGAAATTAACTCTTTGTTACATTTTAGTCAAAAAGTCAGATGCAGAAACAAATGCTTTTACTATCCCATCATAAATACTAAGATAAAAAGCATGGGCTCCTTTGGGAGCAGAGAGAAGGGTTACTTGATTTCTGGATTTCTGGGGGCAAAAGTTTCTTGAAGGAGACGGTAGTGGATATTATGTATGCATGGAGTTATCCTGGAGAAGAAGAATGTGGAAACAGTTCCAGGTAGAGAAAACTGAGGTATGGAAAAGCATGATGAGTATGAAAAAGCACAGCAATTTATAATCACTAAGATTTAAAGCATGGGGCAAGTAGTGGTAGGGGATAAGGCTTGAGATAGGTTATGATAAAGAGATCATGGAAGACCATATATGTTACCACAAAGCTTGAAATTTAACCTGTAGGTATCATCAAAAGGCTTTAGGGTTGAGTGTGGCAAAATAATATTTGTTTTTAGGTAGGCTTGTGAAGGATGGAATGGAGTTAAGGTCATATGCAGGGAACACATTAGGGGGTTAATGATATAGGGTCCAAAAGACATGATGAGGGCCTTGGCAAGGGCTATAGTAGTGAGAACAGGAGGGCCCATCATGGGGACACTATATATATTGAGATCCTCTCTCCTGGGACACATGAAAGAGACACCTATCAGAGGGTGTTTAAGACCAAATCCTGTGCCTCACAAATTCATATGCTTAAGTCTTAACCTCTGATGTGACTATAGTTGGAGAAAGAGTCTTTATAAAGAGGTAATTAAGTTTAAATGAGGTCATAAGGTGTGGGGAGAGTAACTGAACACACGGGTGTTCTTATAAGAGGAAATAGCATCAAAGAGCCCACTATCCCCCCCATTTCCCCCTCTTCCTTTCCCTCTTCCTCCCTCTGCACATGCAGAGGAAATGAGCACACAGCAAGAAGGCAGCTGTCTTTGAGTCAGAGAAAGAAGTCTCAACAGAAACTAACCCTGACGGGCACCTTGATCTTGGACTTCTTGATCTTGGACCTCCTGCCTCCAGAACTGGGATAAAAATCAATTCTGTTGTTTAAGGCACCTAGTCTGTGGTATTTTTTTATGGTAGCCAGAGCAGACTAATGCAAAGCATTTTGTTGGAAGATGTGAAAACTAAAAAAAAAAAAAAAAAAAGGCAGGGAGAAGACAGTAAGAAAAAGTAGTGAGGTAAACAAAGTCCTGAACAAGCAGAAACGTTGAGGCAGAAAGGCTAGTAGAGTAGGGAAAGCTTTCATTTGTTAGCTTCAAAGCATGAAACAGAGTAGCCCCATGAGTTTCTTGTACAAGGGAGTTCTAGCACAAAGAGTGATGGACATTTGTTTCAGAAGCGACTATTCTAGAGTTGTGATTGGATCTTTCTTTTACGACTTGATTCCCCGTGTGGTGAAATAGCTATGCCCCTGCCTTTCTCCGGAGTCAGTCGGAGCAGGCCCTTGCACTCGCCCTCCCAGACTGCCAAAAAAGAGTAGGAGGAAGAGTTCACATCAGGATGAGCAGAACGGAAACAGTGACTACACACTGACTCAAGAAGTCTTGGGATGTTGGGGCGCCTGGGTGGCTCAGATGGTTAAGCGTCTGCCTTCGGCTCAGGTCATGATCCTGGAGTCCAGGGATCGAGTCCCGCATCGGGCTCCCTGCTCGGCGGGGAGTCTGCTTCTCCCTCTGACCCTCCTCCCTCTCATGCTCTCTGTCTCTCATTCTCTCTCTCTCAAATAAATAAATAAAATCTTAAAAAAAAAAAAAAGAAGAAGAAGTCTTGGGATGTGATGTTAGTAATACAAAGATTTTGTAAAAAATACAAATGTTTCATTTTAGCAACCCTGTTTATAATATTAAAAAAAAAAACATGTATGCACATAACAAGAGCCTCTATGCAACACAGAAAGTGTGGCATGTGGGTGGCTCTCAATGAAGGAGGCCTCTTTAAAACTGACACCACAAAATCTGTGTTTATTCACCTCTATAACAAACTGGCTCAGTTTAAATGCCAGGCTATAAAAGGCTTCATCCACATTCTCAATACCTACCGATTTTGAGAAAAGAAATGAAGGAAAGCTCTGAGCGTACTTTTTTTTCAGCACCTGCCAACATGGTGCCTGGGTTTTCGGACAGAATTTCATAAATGGAACAAATGAAGAATAATGATCTTCCCTTTACCTCTGTGCCATTATAGCCCCATCAAGCTGAAGACAAGTAAGATTATAGGATTTAGACAGTCCTTTAGAGGAATTGGCAACTAGATTATTCTTCTGCCTGCTTAAAAATAGTTTCCGTTTTGATCTGAGGCATATCTGTGTGTGTGTGTGTGTGTGCACACGCGCACGCTTGTGTCTGTGTGAAACAGAGAGAGAATTTCTGTGGCAGATTCTCTCCTTTCGTCTTCCACATTAACACATTCCACCTGTGCTTTTAACATCCAGATGCTATCATATTTTAATTATACTGATTAATGTCTATGTAAGAATTACAAATTATGATAAACCAACCTTCCCTCAAATTAGGGAAGTCAATCTGCTTAAAGGCAGAACAGTGAAATAGGACACCAGGCTAAAATCATAGAAGAGATGGAAATGTCTTCATTTGTTTTTGTGTGCTTTTAATTAAAGGTGACGGAATGGCCTTCACTGCCAGGGCAGCAAGCGTGATGTGCAAAGATGAATGTGTTTACAGCTGTAGGTAGTGTTGCTGTTTTAACATTATTATTCTCACCACTGGGAAAACATCTGTGGAAAATAAGAAAAGGGGGAGTTATCTTAATAAAAATGAGAAGACATGTCAAAAGAAATGTTGCTGTCTCCATCTTTGGAGAGCTTTATGAAGAGAATCATCATGTATTTCCATCATTTTGACCAGATATTCCAATAATACTCTGAAATATCTCTTAGCGTATTCAAGTATCTCTCCTGTGGATTTCTGGTACATTTCTTTAGGAAAACACAAAGTAAAAAAACAAAAAAACCTCTACCCTAATTTACCAAGTAATTTAAAGTAAAATCATTTTCTTCCTGACCACACCATGAAATAATTGTTTTCCCTGAGTAAGGGCATTTGTGAAGCGGAGGATGAGGAGTGCCTTTGGCACTGGTGATCTGCCCCAAGGCATTTTGAATCCATGATTCTCAGTTCTGTCATCTAAGAATGGAGATCTTGCCACTTCTCAGGGACGTCATGGGATTAAATGACATAATGCAGATGAAAGTGCCTTGAATATTTCTACAAACTGAGTTTGTAGAGATAAAGATCCCAAAATGTTTTGTGCTCCAAAATACGAGGAAGTAAATATTGCTTTTTCATTCAGGTGTTTTATCTTATATGCATCATTGCCTTTCCCACTCTTTACACATTATTTGCCAAGAGCTTTCCGTTTAGAGTGCATCAATGTCATATAACAATTCCACACAAAACATGTTCATACGAGTCTGATGCTAGTGGATCAGGACAAGGTCATCAGTTTTGGGTAACTTATATCACAGGCTCTTGTTTCCAAGATATCTGCTACTGACAAAGTGTGTATGAATGTGTGTGTATGTGGTGGGGGGAGAGAGAGAGCACAAGCGCACAAAGACAAGGACACACACCTTTTGACAATAGCTCCTCAAATCCAACTCTGAGAATAAGATAGAAATTTCAGCCTAACAGTGATGGTACACATGGTAGTTTCCATTGTGTGGCTAATATGCATCCTATCTATAAGGAGACTACAATGCACAAGGATAAAATAAACAAGTAAACTCGGCAATTACCACATAAGCACTGTAATAAAGGTAATTAAAGGCTTGGGTGGTCATGGAAACTTTTTCAACAAAGGTGTTACATAAAAGATAACTCAGTGATGGATAATAGGGAGATAGAAAGGTGTAGGGAGTGGAGAAGTATAAATTCAAGGGTGGGGAATGGGATGGAGGAGAAAAAGAACATTACAGGCAAAGGGATAGCTTCTGTAAGGTCTGTGGGTTAAAATTGTTTTTTTTTTTTATTTCATTATTCCAGAATGGCTGAAGTTTTAAATCATAATTTTACATCTTTTATACATTTTCACATTTTCCTACATAAACACAGATAGACACATCTTTCTATACCTAACTGCTTGGACCCAAAACCTGATTCCTGGCTTCCATCTCCTCCACATACAGGCATGAAAGGCAAATAAATACAACATGGCTGTGGTATCTAAAAAGGCTTCTTTCTATTAAATACAACCATGAAATGATAGGGTTTAACAAAGACTCATTGAAGTTTCATCTTGCAAGCACAATGCAAGTTTAAATAGATTCCAGCTCCATTCAATCTCAGCTACAAGGCAATCACAACTGTAACTAACTCCTACATCTTTCATCTATTGACAATGAAATTAAAATATTGCTTCATGCTACAGTAGGAAAGAATGATCTAAAATAAAATAAATAATCCCGAAGTTGAAATAAAACTGAAAATAACAGCAGTGCCTTTCTGAGACAGTGGGCGACAATGTTAATGAATGGAAGCTTTGCATACAAATAAACACATTGAATATGGGAAGAAGGTAAACTATGGACAGCAGATAATTCAGAATCAAAGCCACAGCCAACCAGTTTAGGTAAAAAGAAGTAATTATTTTCTAAAAGAATTGGTACATAGGGAAAGTACTGAAGAAAACTGCCATTCACCTGAGATACTAATTTACACAATAGTTAAAGCAATCAAACTTCGACTTTACTACACGTGGTGAGATGAAGAAGGATCATTTTAGAACATTACATTTCCCCTGCTCCTAGTTTGGATGGACAGAAACATCCTGAGTCCTAGGTTTTCCAAATTATGTTCCTTAAAGAGAATGAATAGCTTTACAAGCCAAAGCAGGAATAAATCCTTTTTCAGCCCATTGTTACCTGCATCTCTGTTACTGGTAATCACATGCATCCTGGCCTCTTAAACTTACATAAACCTGGTCCTTTGGTATTTGCTGCATGTTGACCTGGAAGCCTCCACCAAACAATTGGATTAACTGCTTTTAACTTTATTCACCCCTCATCATTCTCAGACAGAAACCAGGCCCACCTTGTCCCATGGCTTCCAAATTATGAAACACCGCCCATTCAGTTCTTACCCACTCTGTTCATCCTCTCTTGGGAATCTAATCTCAACCCAAAGAAACTTAGTGATATTTGGAATTGGAAGTTGCTTTAATAACTCAGTGGAGATGATGATCTCACTTGAAGTTTGTTTTTTAGTGGGCATTTCCTCTCTGGATTTGGATCCCCTAAACATCCCAATTCCTGGCCACTCATTCTCCTCTACATAAATAAAAATAAACCCAAAAACATTAGAGATATGTTATTTCAAGGAGTTAATACATTACCCACTATGAAAAATGACTTCATTGTTTCTTGAGAACAAATTCATAGAATAAAATACATATTGGTTCCTGATTTTTGAGCTTTCCTGTTTGGAGTAATTTTTCTAAATACGATAAAACCTCAACATATTAAAGAGAAAAACAGTAACTGAAACTCGATTTATGTTGCTACTTCTTTCAGTAGTAAATGCAACCAAAATGGGTTCAAACAAAAACAACTCTCAAAAGCAAGGCATCTACTAAGAGGGAAGCTCTGGAGAGCTAGATTCTGCAGTTCATAGCTAAATGGGAATGTAAGTACTAACAGTGGAATCAGAAATTGGAGAAATTACTTTGTGGGATAGAAACAGTCTAAACACTAGAGCAGATTCCAAACTTTTTGCTAGGAAAAATCCTAGCTTTGCCTGTACAGCTCTCTGCCATGCAGGAAAGATGTGGTCTTCCGTCCCAGGAAGAATAATGGCTAGGCTTCTCAACTCTCGTAACAGAATGTCAACAGCACCATCTGCTCATCTGGCTTCCAAAGGATGCATATGGATTCATCTTCTCGCCCAGATTCTCCTCTCGCTTTGGGGCTTTTCCTTCCGTTTGGTCCTCAGTGTGCACTCCTAAGTTTGCCAAATGCGCACTGGAGGCCACCGAAGACTCTTTGCTGAAGAACAGCTCAGTGATGAATTGAACCCTTATCTATTCAGAAGGTTTTTGGAAAAAAGAAAAATTCTATGCAGTATATTCAACCTGCACAACCCCAATTATACTCCTCAGACTGTGCTAATTTAGAAGTTATTTCAAAATTAAGACCTTTGTTAATAAATACTGTTTGCTCAAAAATTAGAATTATATGTTTTATACCAAATTGCAATTTCCATGTGTCTTTAGATCCACTTGTATTAATTGAAACAGAAGGGTCAGGGTCTCATTTGTCATTCAGAACCACAAAGAAATCTCTAGAAGCAAACATTTCTGTTGTTGTTTCTGTTCCACATAGGTTTAAAATGTGCTCTGAAAACACAGTCCTGTCACAACTGAGATGTGGGTGGGCATTATGAATAATTAAATGGGAGGTGCAGAAAGCACTAAAAACTAAAGAAACAGAAAAATTTCTCAAAGAATATATAAATTCCAGTCTCATTCAAAGTATAGTTCTTTGGAAGAACATTAGGGTCTCTACAACTAATTAGCTGTGTGATTTTGGGCAAGACATAATCTCTCTGGAGATATATGTAAAATTAGAATTATGTGTGAGAAAACTGAAGTTTGGAAGGATGGAAAGTAATTACAAAGTAAAGAAGTTGAACATAAATCTTGAACATGATCACTAACTGAGTGATAGAAGAAAAATAATTTAAAAAAACTTTAGCTTCAATCTTTGTTTAATTTTCTATCTTTTTCACAAGATTCTCAGCCTGTGAGGCAAGGATCATGTCTATCTTGTTCACCATTTTATCTTCTATGCCTAGTACAGTGGAGATTAAAAACTGGAGGAATGACTAAGTGGGTTTTAACTATTCTATCTGGTATCATAATACCATGATGATTTTGTCTTTCAGTTCTTTGCTAATAAAATAGATACATTTGCATCCTCTCTAACATAAACATGAGAAAGGATGACATTGGTGATAGCTGAGTGTGTAAAGAGAGGTTAGGTTTTACCTGAGAAACAAATTTCTTGAAATATTATTAATAGAAAAATAGGTATGAACTCTTCAAATATACTGAGAGTAGAGACTTGTATCACAAAAATAGGGTCAATGGTTAGCTAAGAATCAAATGAAATAAAAATGTATTTTATAAAGAGAACATTCCATTTAATGAACATAAATCACAAAATTAAAATTTCTCAACAATTCTAGATACAATACCAATTTTAAATAAGAAGAAATTAAAACATAAAAAAGTTAAATGACTTACCCAAAGTCACCTAAGCTGTAAGCAGGAAAACCGGTATTTGTGTCTTGCTACCATAGTTCAAATGTTGACCCTCTTTCTACTATACATCTCACATTAAATGAGAGTCTACCAACCACCAGATATTGAGCTGAGCTCTCCTTGGGTAGGAAGACAAATTAAACATTGGCATCAATTAATGAGAAATATTTCCCTCTACTAAGGGTAAAACGATAAAAATACATTCTAGGAAGTTGATGTGATTTTTATAGAGAAGAAATATCAACGCTTTTAGAGGTCTAACACCTATTTATAATAAGATAATAGTATAAAAACCAACAAAAATAAACTCCTTAAGATTAATGCTTAATGAAAGCCCATAATAGTTAACAGTATGAATAAAAGTGCATGATTATCAATGGTATGGGAATGTCCAGAGAAAGAAATCATGTCTCTATAAGACAGAGAGCTTATGTCTCAGTTTTGTGGTCATCAATGAAGTATTAATGTCTATTGAGTTAAGACGATTATTCCTCAGTTTTGACATCTTCATGTCCCCTGGGGGACAGTAGGGCCATCTTTGATTTAAGGTTCCACTTAGCCTTCACTAATGGTAAGAAAGGGATCTGAGGGGCGCCTGGGTGGCTCAGTCGTTAAG
>NC_138378.1:60372581-60444430 GCF_054177405.1 Leptonychotes weddellii
GTCTGCCTTCGGCTCAGGTCGTGATCCCAGGGTCCTGGGATCGAGCCCCGCATCGGGCTCCCTGCTCGGCGGGAAGCCTGCTTCTCCCTCTCCCACTCCCCCTGCTTGTGTTCCCTCTCTCGCTGTGTCTCTCTCTGTCAAATAAATAAAATCTTTAAAAAAAAAAAAAAAAAAAAGAAAGGGATCTGAGTTGTATGAGGTAATCCTTCATATGAAAGCAGAGATCCAAAGTTAGTAGGGCTTTCACTCCTCAGAAACCACTACACTAAAACCTCCAAAAAATTCTGAAAACCTTCATAATGTCCCCTTATTTATTCCCCGATTTTATTACCATGGGAATTAGCATAAAATCTTTCAAATACAAAGGAGTTTGTTCTTTCATAGACACAAAAGAAGAGGCAGCTGAAGAGACTTCCCTGCTTCACACCAGAAGATAAACAAAATAGAACTTAAAGGACCCACTGGATGAGGGTACTCACAGAATGAGAGGAAAATACGCTATATTCTTGGATTTTTGGACAAGTTAGAAAGAAGAATGCATAAAAGAATATGGAGCCGCACAAAGGCCCTGAGACTGAGCAGCAGAATTATCCAAGATGATTTACATGCGACAGGTTTATTTGTTGTTGTTGTTTGCTTGTCTGTTTAAATTAGCAACATTTTACAGCTTAAGCTTTTATATCCATGAAATCAAGCAATGTTTCTCACCTAGGGGCAATTTTGACACACTGGAGACATGGAACAATGCCTGCAGACATTTTTGGTTGTCACAGCTGTGGGATGAGGTTGGGATCTTACTTCTAGTATCTGGTAGAAAGACACAGGGATATTGCTAAACATCCTACAATGCCTGGGCCCATCCCTACAACAAAGAATTAACCAGCCCAGAATATCAATAGTTCCAAGGTTGTGAAATCTTGGAGTAAAGCAGAAACCAGAATCTCATCCTTTTTGTTTGTTTGTTTGGTCTGGTTATAGGCACTTTTCACGTTTCTTTGATACATCTGACTCAAACAGCCTAACTAGCAGACTTCAGGAGTGACCTTGTTACAAGGCACATCATTTATCAGCATCAGATTCACAATACTCTTTCTTATTTAAAGTCTGCCATTAGTTATTTCTCCCCAAAAGGCCTCTACAATTTAACAGTCAGGACATGTTATGGCTGTGAAATAGATGTCCCTATCATCCTGCTTTAGATGGGAAAAGAAACATTCTGCAGTGTTTATAAGTCATAAAGAATTCTAAATATCTCCCACTCAACACATTCAGGCAAAATGATGGTATAATTTCTGTGCTGGGTGGCACTCTTTCATACCATTATGTGTCTTGTGAACCAACCGTAGGTAATGCATTATCTTCCTTTAATCAAATCTGCATTGTAATTTCTATAAAAAATCAATTAAACACAAGAAGCAATTACTTATTTTTTTATCACAGCATAATTTACTTTCCCAGAACAGCAGCATGAAAATGTGAGGAAAGATCTCATCTATGTCAGTGTATTTAAATAAAGAATACATATTTTTTAAGAGAAATGCAAAGGAAACACTGCCAAATGTACAATATATTACCTATACATAATTCCCCATCTACATCAACTTTATGGATGGGTAATATGGTATAATAACAGAAGACTAGGAATTTTTTTAAAAAAACCTTTTCTTTATATTCAATATTACGCCTGAAAACCTTTTTCAGATTCTTACGGTGATATAATTAGACAACAATTTGCTCATCAACTTCATCCAATCAGTTTTATGAATGATCCACTTAGGTGTCAAATAAACCCTAAAAAGCAATTTCTTTAAAACCTCACAAATCCATCCTTATTTATATTTCCATACCTATCTCTAGTTATTATTATCCTCAAAGAATTTTATTAACTATTTGCTTAGTTTGGATTTATGTCAGTTTAGGAGACTCAGTGTCCTTCCAAATGGGACCTCTAGTCTTTTCAAATTCATTCTACACTGTTGATCAGTGGTTCCCAAACTTGAGACAGCATCAGAATCACTTGGAGGTCTTATTTTTTTTTGAAGATTTTATTTATGTATTTGACACACAAAGAGAGGGAGAGAGAGATAGCAAGAGAGAGAGAGAGCATAAGTACGGGAAGCGGCAGGCAGAGGGAAAGGGAGAAGCAGGTTCCCCACTGAGCAGGGAGCCCGAAGCGGGGGTTCGATCCCAGGACCCTGAGATCATGACCTGAGCCAAAGGCAGACACTTAACCGGAACCTTAACCAACCGAGCCACCCAGGCGCCCTGGAGGTCTTACTTAAGTAGGTGTGGGGTGCCCTAAAATTTGCAGTTCTAGTGAGGTCTCAAGTGGTGCTGATGCTATTGATCTGGGGACCACACTTTGAAAAAGCCAATTTTCATCATGCACAGTAATCTAGATGTACTCTTACCCACTGTGTTAGAGGCATTAGTTTATTTCTCTCTACTACTTTTATGTTACCAGTCTCTTTCCTCATTAGGAAACTCAGAACAATCCTCTTCCATCTGAATGACTGCATTTTGTTCCTCTCTTCCTTTTGTCTTCTCCCCTCCCCTCTTCTCTCTTCCTTCCCTTCCTTCCTTCTTCCCTCCCTTCCTTCCTTCTTTTCTTCCTTCCTTCTTTCCTTCCCTCATTCCCTCCCCCTTCCTTCCTCCTCCTCCTTCTTCTCCTCCATCTCTCTTTCTCTCTCTTCTCTGTATGATTTTATGTTTTTTTTATGTTGTTTACTCTACCATTCTAGAACTATGATCTCTTTGAACTGTACATTCATCTTTGCCATGAAACCTGACACACCTGACCTAATAAAAAAACCTCCCCTCCATCTTGAACCATTCAGGACTTACGTACTCACTTTTAAGATACTCCTTTGTACTCCTTGGTACATTACTTAATAAATTATAGCCTCTGTGCATGCCTATGATATACAGCCCTAATTATATTATTATATTATTTACTATATACATAGTTCCTTATTCATGACAATGCCTGCTAGGATGACTGGCTCACAATCAGTGTGTAATAAATGTGGTTAGCACAAAATTATAGTGAGTCAGGGGCTACAAAGCAAAGCAGGGTTCCATCACTAGATGACTGAAAGTTCAAAAGATATCTAATTAGCACTACAACCAAAGCCACCAGCCAAATCTGGAGGAAATCAGCTCTAAAATATGCTGCTTTAGCTTTCTCAGTGGCTGCTGATATTATCCTATTGATGAGGGAACTGTATGGAAGAAATGTTAAATAAGCTTGGTATGTTGTGAGGCTGCACCACATCTAGCAAGAATTTTTTAGAAACCACTTTTAGCATGTTTAAACTCTCCTAAAATGGCCACTACTGATAGAGAAAGAGAACTTCCTAAAATTAATTTCTATGCTTCTTTAATAATCTGGTTTGCCCAAGCCCATAAATTAAGAAATCTCTTAACTATCCTCTCCCGTTTGATGTGTCACTGAGTTCTGAACATAAGCAATTTTGGAATAAAGACCTGGACACACAGATGATGTATCATAAATAGTAGAATACCAGGAGAGGTGTTGAAAGGATGATCAAAGTTTCTTTCTGTCTCTCTCTAAGATCTAGAAGGCTAATAGAAGATTAACTCTCTGAGGGCCATAGGAAAATTTCACACTTTGTCAGTACTTGTTAAAAAGCCTGGCTTTCCCCATGTGATTCCACACAAATGAAGTAACAGAGGAACTCTGAGTGTTAAGGAATTTCTGTGAAGGTGCTAAGACATTTGTATTTAAAAGTTGCTGATCAGGTTGTGCCTTGCTGTTTCAGTTGGTAAAACATAACACTCTTGATCTTGGGGTTGTGAGTTCGAGCCCCATGTTGGGTATAGAGATTACTTAAAATTTTAAAAAAATAAAATAAAAGTTGCTGATCAGATCTAAGGGCCAAATGTCATGGTTATTTCATATTAATGATCAGAATTTTTATTTTAATTTTATAACCATGTCATTAATCCATATGTTTTTTTGTTTTGTTTTCTTTTGTTTTGTTTTTCCTGCCTGGTTGGTTCATAATTCGATTTACTGGTACATGAAAACTTAGGCTGTGGATTTTTTTCTTACCATTTTCATGTCATGGACATGATATTAGAAATGCAGTAATGACACAACAAATGTCTAGATTTAGTTAGACTGTGGTTCTCATTCAGGAAAGATTTTGTCCCCCAGGAGACATTTAAAAATCTCAGATCTGTACCTATGAAACAAATAATGCAATATATGTTAAGGAAAAAAAAGAAGAAGAAGATAGCAGGAGGGGAAGAATGAAGGGGGGGAAATCGGAGGGGGAGACGAACCATGAGAGACTATGGACTCTGAGAAACAAACTGAGGGTTCTAGAGGGGAGGGGGTTGGGGGGATGGGTTAGCCTGGTGATGGGTATTGAGGAGGGCACGTTCTGCATGGAGCACTGGGTGTTATACGCAAACAATGAATCATGGAACACTACATCAAAAACTAATGATGTAATGAATGGGGATTAACATAACAATAAAATTTTTTTAAAAAGCATCATTGCTATTGAAAAGTTAAAAAAAAAATCTGACAACATATTTGGTTGTCATAAGAAAGGAATGGGCTCCTACTGGCATATAGTGAGTAGAGGCCTGTTAAACACTTTAAAGGCACAGAATAACCCCCTCAAGAAAGAGTTATCTAGCCTCAAAAGTAAACAATACCGAGGGTACCTCATAGCCCTGGTATATCTCAGGCACTCCATAATGCCAGCTGCCAGTAGTTCACATTTACTTTGGCTGGAAGCTTTTGCCAGAGAAAATGATCGTTCTCAGATAAACCACTCTGTAAAAATGTCCAAAAGTTCCCAGTGTGGGGTGCCTGGGTGGCTCAGTCGTTAAGCATCTGCCTTTGGCTCAGGTCATGATCCCAGGGTCCTGGGATCGAGCCCCACATCGGGCTCCCTGCTCAGCGGGAAGCCTTCTTCTCCCTCTCCCGCTCCCCCTGCTTGTGTTCCCTCTCTCGCTGTGTCTCTGTCAAATAAATAAATAAAATCTTAAAAAAAAAAAAAGTTCCCAGTGTAAGCTAAGAGAACAGTTTCCTTGTCCATAAATACTTAATCAGTTTTCTCTGTCCATAGAAGAACTCAACTATTTAAATATTTCCTTGATATTTGTTATTTATTTGAAGGAGGCTAGTGGAAATTGTGCATTTTTTAAAAAATAGATATATCTTATTATCCCACAAAATATTTACTAAGAAATAAAACAAACTCTAGTCTTTTGGGAAATAATTACCCAATAAAAAGTTTACTTAGAGAAAGGAGTAATAAAAAGAACTTGGGAAGAAAAAAAAAAGCAGTATTTAACTAACCTCTTAGAAGACTCCAATAGCAGTGAAAACACTTGTGAACTTAGTTGTTGTGACTTGGAAAATTTAGGCCATTAAATAATATTCCAAACCAATATTTTCCTCAATAAGTCAAAAATGCATATTTTATTTGAAAACTACTTTGTAGAAATGGAATACACTTCTACCTTTCTCAACCAGGTACTGCTTCTTAAATCTGCTTTTTTCAAGTCTTAAGAGGACTTACAATAATTCAGACAAGCAATTGAGTTTCAGCACCACATGAAAAAGGAGTGATAACTTTATATGTGTATCTCTGATCCAGGGCTTATTTTCTGAACCACCCATCATTTGGGCTGCTGAAATTCTGACTCAGCACGATAGCACTGTACCAAGAAAACTGTAATACTTTAGGAGGCAAACCTAAATGAGGAACACATTTTCCCTACAAAATAAAGTCCACTGAAGCCATGTATTGATTGATATTTCCATACAAACTAGTGAAGCCATATCAGATATTACAACAAGGTTAATTTTGGGCCTCAAATGCAGTAAAATTACGACAGTCTAGATCAGCTCTCTTTTGAATACTAGCTTACAAAGTCATTAAAAAAGAATGTATAAATATTAAACAAATTCAAATTTTAACCTACAATATCAGAAGATTAGAAGATCTTGATGAAATAATTCAAGAAGCATTTTCTACAGTGGTAGTTTAGTTGCTGGAAGCAAGTGCTGAAAATTTAGTAACTTTACGTCTTTTCCAGTAGAATATATCTAGACATATTGATACAATTTTATCTATTTATATCTCTCAGGAACTTTTTTTTCTTTTGTGCGGCTTGAAAAGATTAATATAGATGAATCTCCCCTAGTCATTGATATATGCAGCAGGATGATGCTCAAAATAGGTTTTTATTTGGTAAATAAATGAGTTATTTTGTACTTTGTTCCAAGAAGGTATATTAAGCTTCGCCAAAATCTTGTGCTATGTTTGGATTCCTGTAAGAAGTAGTTCTTGCATTTATATTTGAAGGAAAGGGAGTGATTTTATTCCTATAATGATGGCAAAGTTGAAAGTCACACTGACCTGAAGAAATACCTGCTTTTTTAGGGGGTCAGGGGAGGAGGAATGAGCCAAAAAGCAGAGAGAGAGAGAAGTGTGTCTGAAAACCATCTAGCAAAAGCACTGAAATCTGAGGTGCACTGGGAGGATGTGTTCAGCACATGGTATTTGTTGAGATCAATTCCCAACTCTAAATATGTGACACTTCAAGATACACACACACACGAGAATTTCAAAAAATTTATTAAATTTAATTAAACTTAAAAGATCCTGTGTATGTAATATGTGGAAATGAATAACAGAAGTGGTTTCACAAAACATATGTTGAAGGATCATAATCGCACAAAAAGTCAAAAGTCACTACTTTATGACTCTAGAGTCTTTGACCTCTAAGTTGGAATACAGACTGTTTGGTTTGGTTGGTTGTTTGTTTTAGAGAGGCAGAGAGAGAGAGAGGAGGGGCAGAGAGAGAAGGAGACAGAGAGAATCTTAAGCAGGCTCCACACCCAGCAGAGAGCCCTATGCAGGGCTCAATCCCACAACCCTGAGATCATGACCTGCGCCAAAATCAAGAGTTAGATGCTTAGGACTAAGCCACCCAGACACCCCTACAGTTTTAACCTTGTCATTTTAACCATTTTACTTTGACCCATTGCTTTTATTGACTTCAAAGATATTTTTACTTTTTTAAATGTATGCAAGCATACCATCAGAATTTACATAGAATTTTCTTGAATGACTTCATTAAACTAAATTAATTGGTGAATTTTCTCCAAAATTTCCAATTTTTAAATCTCCCTTATTCCTTAACTAAAATTACTGTTACCAATTATTTTCTATGTAATAGAAATACTTTTTTTATAAAAAAAATACCTGAGTCACTAATCAGTTTTGTCTATGTCAAAATTTTTCATTAATATTATTCTGGCATTGTGAGGATTTTGTTATAATTGTTGTTAAAGTTTCCACCAAATTCAATTTTTCTGAGACAAATTTTCAGAAAGCAGCTTTTGTTCAACATAAAAATTCACCTATGATAACTGTTATTTGGTCTCAGTAATTTATATGTGGTTATGTCTATCAGCAGTATTGTGAATTATTTTATTTCTTGGAGTAAAGGATTGGGTAAAAGTTCCAGATTTTGCATAGTTTTCTTGGGGAAAAAATCTAAAATAAAAAATTTCTGCTCTACAACACACTGTCAAGAAAATAAAGAGACATACTACATACAGAGTGGGAGGAAGTATTTAGAAGAGACATACCTGATAAAGGACTATTACCCCAAATGACACAGACAACACTTAGAAGTCAACAATAAGAACACACACGGATTTAAAAATAGACCAAAAGGGTGCCTGGGTGGCTCAGTCGTTAAGCGTCTGCCTTCGGCTCAGGTCATGATCTCAGGGTCCTGGGATCGAGTCCCACATCGGGCTCCCTGCTCAGCGGGAAGCCTGCTTCTCCCTCTCCTACTCCCCCTGCTTGTGTTCCTGTTCTCGCTGTCTCTCTCTGTCATATAAATAAATAAAATCTTAAAAAAAAAATAGACCAAAGACTTTAACAGATACCTCACCAAAGAAGACATACATAAGGGAATATAAGCATATGAAAAGAAGTTCCACATCATATGTCATTAGGGAAATGCAAGTAAAAACAATGAGATACTACTACAAACCTATTAGAATAGCCAACATCCAGAAAAGCAACAACACCAAATCCTGCTGGCAAGAATATGGAGCAGCAGAAACAATCATTCATTGCTGGTGGTAATGCAAAATGGTGCAGCCACTTTGGAAGACAACTTGACAGTTTCTTACAAAACTAAACATACCCTTACCATATAACCCAGCAGTCATGCTCCTTAATATTTACCCGAAGGAGTTGAAAACTTCACATCCATACAAAAATCTGCAGATGAATGTCTATAGCAGCTTTATTCATAATTGTTGAAACTTGGAATCAAGATGTCCTTCATAGGTAAATGGATAAAGTGGCACACCCACCCAATGGAATAGTATTAAGTACTAAGAAGAAATGAGCTATCAAGCCATGAAATGACATGGAGAAATTATAAATGCTTATTACCAAGTGAAGTAAGTCAACCTAAAAAGACTACATACTTCACGATTTCAACTATATATTTTATATCTTTCTAGGAAAGGCAAAACTATGGAGACCCTAAAAAGATCAGTGGTTGCCCAGGAGTTGCAGGGTAGGGAATGATGAATGCACAGAACACAGAGAATTTTTAGGGCAATTAAACTACTCTGTGTGATACAATAATGGCAGATACATGTCATTATACATTTGTCTAAACCCATAGAATGTAACACCATGAGTGAACCCTAATGTGAACTATGGACTCTGAGTGACAGTGGTGTGCCCAAGTGGGCTCATCAATTATAGTAATGTACCACTCTGGCAGGGATGTTGATGATAGGGGAGGATATACATGTGTGGGGCAGAGAATATATGGGGAGTACATTTTTCTCAATTTTGTTGTGAACCTGAAATTTCTCTAAAAAAATAAAGTCTATTTTAAAATATCTTTGTTAGTAAAGATACAGGATCCGTGTATATAGTAAAGTTTAAATGGCAGGTCTAAACTCTAAGGCTAAAACATTATATGTTATCACATTAGACCTTTGACCCAAATTCCATTCTTTGTCCTTTAAAAACAAAAACAAACCTTAATTATCTTGAAGGATTTCACAGAAAAAAAGTTCATGTTACATACAGTTTTGTTCCTAAAAATTTTTATATGAGTCTAGTTTTTTTGTAGTTTTTGTATTTGCATTTTCATAATTTCAGGACTATATTTGATGTAATGGGAATGAGGGCTAAGATTTGCTAAAGCATCAAGTCTTTCTAAAGACAAATTATCCTTGATATAACTTTTGAAGAAATGTGTATTTTCTTGTATCAAGTTACCTTAAAATGAAATCAAACTGCATTGTCATTTTGGTTTCCATGGGTTCTCTGTCATGTGGACCCTTCAAAAGCAGAGATAGCCAAAGGTTTTTAAGTTCTAATGTCACCAACCTAGAATAAGAATGCTACAAACTTTGCCATCTTTGAGATTTTGATAATTTCATATTTATGTGCAGAAAAAAAACCATGCCCAACAAAAGAAAATAACATATGATACAGAGTTCTAAGATCTTCTCTACTACCAGCTCCTGGTTTAGCTGTGTCCCCTGGCCAAAAAAAAATGTATGTTGAAGTCATAACCCTAAGTACCTCAGAACATGACCTTGTTTGGAAATAGGTAGTCAAGTTAAAATGAGGTCATTATCATGGGCTCTAATCCAGTATGACTGTTTCTCTAAAAACAAGAAGATATTTGGAAAGAAAGCACACATAGAGGGAAGCCAGTGTGAAGACACACAGTGAGAACACCATGTGAAAAATGAGGTTCAGAGAGATGCACCTACATGCAAAGGAACGCTAAGAGTACCTGCAAAGAGCCAGATGCAAGGAAGGAGGCCTCCACAGATTTCAGAGGAAGCATTGCCCTGTCAACACACCAATTTTGAATTTCCTGTCTCCAGAACTGTGAGATAAGCAATGCTGTTGTTTTAAGCCACCAGGTTTTTGTTTGTTTGTTTTAAAGATTTTATTTATTTATTTGAGAGAGAAAGAGAGAGAGAGAACACTCACAAGAGCACAAGTCGGGGGAGGAGCAGAGGGAGAAGCAGGCTCCCCGCTGAGCTGGGAGCCTGATGTGGGACTCGATCCCAAGAGACCCTGAGATCATGACCTGAGCAGATACTTAACTGACTGAGCCACCCAGGCACCCCATTAAACCACCCAGTTTGGGGTACTTTGTTAGGGCTGCCCTCAAAAACAAATACGCTGTTTTTTTCCAACATTTTCCCGTGCCAAAATCCCAATGATGCCAACAATAAAAAGCCTACTTTTCTGCTTACTCTTCTCGTAAAATCTGCCAGGGACTCATTTCCTCTGATTTGATTACATTTACATACAATTTTAATTAAAGAACTACTAGTAGATGTTTCAAGTACAGGAAAAAATACACTTAATGAAGAGAGCCTCAATGATGATGATTTGACAAGTCTTTTTGTCAGAAAACTTCACAGATTTATTTTTCTGTCTGATATCACAGAGAAAAGTGGGGGAGATACTAATTCAAACCCCATACATCATCAATTGAGTAATGGATCCCTCATCATTATAGGTAGGAATTCCTAGATGCTTACCCCATAGTTGCTACAGTAAATATTTCTATTTATTGATCATTTATATATAAAGAATTTTTTTATCCCTTAGTATAGTCAATATATAATTTTTGCAGTTACTCATTGTATAATATTTCTAAAAATGGTTTCAATGCTGAGAATTCTCTTGAGTTCTCCCCCTTGGCAGAGGAAATGAATTTTTGGAAGATTTTCAAATGATATCCTTGCAAATGGGAATGGTAAGCTTAATAGCGCATGTTGTTTGAGGTCAGTATTGCTGAATGCTACTATTTGCATCATTGTCATATGTATGAAGTCATGAGGGATGCTTGCACAGAAGATCGTTAAGTAGTATGCTGGCAGAGCTAGGCAATTTCTTTTCCATACTTAAGACATTGCTTTCAAAAACAACATGTACTCAACATATATTTTACTCTCTTGATAATAACCCAGAACTTTGATATTTTTGTCATTCTTTGGGGCTTTTGGATTGGGCCTCTGACACATGAACATATTCTATACCACTATGACAAACCTCAAAGGCTTTATTGCACTTTCCGTTAAATTCTCTCTGGGTTGACATTTAGAGTATAATCCATTAACCAAGTCCTTGCAATAGCCACAGTGGAAAATGGAAGAGAAAAGTAAATATCACTGATTCTTTTACTGAGATATTTTCCTGCCTTCCCCCCCCTTTCAAACAGCAAATCAGTTCTATAGAAGAAACAAGTCTTTTAGATATGATTACCAATTATAAAAAGATTGAGGTGCCAGGTTTTTTTTTTTAATTGGATCAGTTGCGAGCCTCATTGAGATTATCTTGCTTACCTTGTATTAAGTGAACCATAGCATCTACAGACACTTTATAGACAAGGCTGAGCTTATTCTAACAAGAGCTACCATTTATTTACGGTTTTCATGTGTAAAAATTGATGCTTTGCAAACATTACCTTGCCTAAACCTGTTTTTTGTTTGTTTGTTTTTAAGTAGGCTTTATGCCCAACGTGGGGCTTGAACTCACTGATCCAGTGAGGATAGGCGAGGTACCCCCCTAATCCTCTTAAAAAGCCTATGAAGTGCATGTTATTTTTCCAATTTTACACGTGAGGGATGTTATCCCCACTGCCATATAGGAAATACTTGTCTCAGGCAAAATTTTAAGTTTAGTCTCTCAGATTCCAAAGTCTGGATCTTTTTCAAATATATCACCTTGGTTTCTACACTGACACTTTCGACCCTGGTCATAAAGTCAGCACAACCTCTTTGACACATGAATACAGTGAATGCTATCTACTTTGAACAAAAATAAGAGGAAGTAAAAGTACAAGACCATCTTCACACAAAGGTAGGAATACCTCAGTTTGTCTTTTTTGTTGTTGTAGCTCTTCTTCCTAATTCCCTCCTCTCTACCAACAACCCACCCCTCCCTCCAGCCCCACCACAATAAAAAATGTGTGCTTGCACCTCCAGACATTTGGAGGATGCTCTCTTCCCATTTAACTATCAGAACTGCTTCTCTATCTCCAACAGGTCCCTGACCCCAATAAAATCTTTGATATCAGCAATATTACTGGATGACTGTGAATCTGTGAATTTAAGTCCCTTTTTCCTTTTAGGGCCAGGGTATATGTGTAAGAAGCAGTGCAATATAATAAAGAGGGCATGTTTGGAGCCAGACTCTGGGATGTGAATCTCTGTTCTGCCTCTCTTTAGCAGTGTCATTAGATTAAGTGCTTAGCCAGTTTGTGCCTCAAGTTTATCATTTGTAAAGGAGGGCCTATCTCAAAGGCTCACTGTGAGAATTAAATGAGGTAATATATGTGAAATGGTTAGAATGATGCTTGGCACACAGTTGTCATTATTATCTAAATGTATCTGTCATTAATTAAAAAAAATAACTAAAATACATCTCCAACCAAAGGAACTGCATAAAATACCATGTAGAGGTATAAAACAGTTATTTAGCAGGGGGGTTATTGAAATCATATACACGAACGTTTTAGACAGACAAGGTCACTTCTATGAAGAAGTAAAATGGAAGCTAGGTCAAGTAATTTAAGATGCTCAATTTTAACATTCACATATTTCTCCAGTTGATGATTTCATTTTGAATTAATGGTGTTGAAGGGGGGATTAGAAAATAGAGGAAAACTGAAATAAAATTGTGGTTGATAAAAAAGCAGAGAAATGTTCATTCTCTAAATTCCATAAGAGCCTGGCTTTTGTCCCTTAGAGTCTCTAGGTACCTGTCATGATCTATTTTGCTGGTTACTTTTATGGGATCATTCCACTCTCTTCCTTATTCCCTAGACTTTTAAAAGTCGCATGGAAATATATTACTTTCACTTAGAGGCCATAGCTATCTATATTTTTTTCTGCCTCTCAAACTGTATTATTTTCCAGCCATATTTACCACTTAAGTACATGAAATTGACTTTTATAATTTTTCTGCTGGCCAATATACAAATGTGTTTGAGTGAAGGACACAATTCATTTCACTGTACTTTAAAATCCACACTGCCAGCTATAATCTGAAACCACTATAAAAGGGTACCTTTTTAAATGTAACAGCAGGCATACTTTTTTTTTTTCCAATTTGCTGTAGGCAAGACTTCAAATAATGCCTAAAGAAATGATGGTCAACATTATTAGCATGAGAGAAAAACATTTATTGAATATCAGCTTGAAGTTGAAAGAATTACAGTTAAGAAAATGTTTTGTCAACTAATGATGTCTTTCACTCTTCGTAGACTAATGCTTTACAACTTAAGATATATAAGCTTGTATTTAATCATTTTGGTAGGAAACCTCACTATGACCTTATTATTAAACATAAAATGACAAAATGCATTTTTATAATACATTTTTTTTTTTGCTGTTGTTGTTTTACTCAAGGTCTGTTGAAATGTTTTACTTTCACATAACTGAACTTCCCCACTCTGCTTAAGGAGTATATGGCTGGGAGAAACACATAAACTCTAAAAATGACAGATGTATGACTTAGCTGAATGCCTTGCTCAGTAACTTCCCTTAGGAATATTTCCCCAATGAGCAAGTTAAGCAAAAAAAGAAAAGAAAAAAGAAATAAATTTTAGTGTATCAATATGTCTATTCATGATGAGGTGTTTTTCCCCTTCTAACTGAAAGATAGTTTCTCTTCCATGCTGCCTATGTCTTTCATTAAGCCACCTCTGAATATTCAAGCCTAAAGTAATGCATGATTTGTATTCTACCTATACTCAGAAATATATGATTTGAAACTTTAATATATGTCTTGCATTTTTATTTTATCTAATTGTTAATAAGCATTATCCTTGTTTAGCTCCAACTTTGTGTTGCAGTTCTAATTTATCTCATATAATATTTAGTCCAGTGTGAAAAATATGGCTGAAATTAAAAACGTAATTTGTGATTATTTATTTTGCTTTATAGGTGGAATTATGGGAGTAGCACACATTACTCAAAGTCTTGAAATTTATAAAAACTGTGGTATCCCTGAGTGTTCCAGAAAAGTCAATGGATTAAGGACGAGTACCTCACGAAGTCTCTGACTCAGGTTGATATATTTGATTCCTTCCTTCTCTCTCTCTTCCTCTCTCTTTCTCTACTTCTATTTCTCTCTCAGATATGATCATTTTGCTTACCACTGCTTTGGAGAAATCTTAACCAAGATACTGGGGATTACAATCAGGGATAAGTCAGCGACAGGTTTGGGCCTTAATATAGCTGAGATAAGATCAAATGATTATGACAAGAAACAGTAGGGTTCCTACTCCATTGATGACCTTCCAGGAGGTCTATGCCCACCCCAAAAGGTATTATTATAGCTATACAAACTGATATGAATACTGAAAGTGCATGAAGGGATGGTAGTAGCCCATGAGATAGGCTTTTGTGGTGGAGAGCTCCCCTAGCAGAGGAGGTAAACATAAATAAGCTTTAAATTCTGTCACATCACAAGCTTGCAAAGAGGGCCCTCCAGTGTTGAATTTCTTTCCTTGGTTCAGCTCTACTACTGTAAATCTGACCTAATGCTCATTCTGCTTGTATTGGTCTCAATGGAAACCTAAGCATGACCATAGCAACTTCTCCCAAGAATGAATCAAGATACTTGATGACCTCTACCTGAAAGTCCCTCAAAGCCAAATGGCCAAATATTTTTAGATCATTACTTTCCCAAACATTCATGCTTAGACATTAATAGTTCCATTAAAGATTCTGTGTCATATGCATAGAGGAGAAAAGCTGTTGGAGATGCTTTCCAAGACAGAGAAAATAATCCCAAATAATTCATATGTTATTCTAGAAAGTGTTAACATGTAAAATCATTTTGTCTTTAGTTTAAATGTTTTTCCCTTTTTTAATCATATAGAGAAAAAGTTGAATATTTTTGAGGCTATTAAAACTCCTGAGGTAAAGCTTGTTATGCTCTATACTTTTAGGCTCCAGAAAACATAAAAAGAATGCAAATTTTAATCTAGAAGAACTAAACTACTTCTGTGGATAATCAGCTTAAACACTCCTGGGTCAGAGAAGAGGAGGCCAGTTTATTGTGATATATACATGTCTCAGAGAGCCAGATCAAGGTCACTTACATGTTCCACACTGATTGCCAAACAACTGTCAGACAGCAATGGTTTGAGGTTACCACCCTTCATGAGTTCAATCCAAATGACTCTCTGAAGGAGAAATAATCCACTAAATTTTGTTCTTTCATTGGTGAAAAGGGAAGCATACTGTCAATTGCCTATATAAAAATATATTGTTGAGTTGGTTTTTTTTTTTTTTAAGATTTTACTTATTTATTTGGCACAGAGAGAGTGAGAGCGAGAGAGAGACAGAGGGCAAGCACAAGCAGGGGGAATGGCAGGCAGGGGAGAAGCAGACTCCCCGCTGAGCAAGGAGCCTGATGTGGGGCTTGATCCCAGGACCCTGGGATCATGACCTGAGCCGAATGCAGCCGCTTAACTGACTGAGCCACCCAGGTGCTCCGAGTTTATTTCTTTAAATAGGCTTTCAGCTCTTCCAATTCAATTTCTTCACTAAACCTACTAGTGCATTGCCTTTCAATATATGCACCTGCAAATAAAAATAACATGCATCCATGAGGGAGGACTATATACTTCATGTAATTTCACTGTTTCCTCCTACCATCTACTGTTGATGAATTTACTACGAAACATTCTAAAGCAACCTTTCGAGATCAATTCTTAGAGTACAAAGAATCTAGGTCTCACTAATTCCAAGAATTTCCTTATATGGTAAAGATGCTACTTTGAGGCCAAATACATGCTACCTAACACTAAATAATTTAATTATTTCAAATGACTTCAAACCCTCCAAAACACAGCAAGCATTCTTAATAGACAAATAATCAAAAGTTTCTGAATAAAGTAATAAAGTGCTTTGAAACTTGAGAGTGAACCAAAGGATGTTTATTACTAAGATGTAGTGTCTTTCTCAAGAGTTGCCACCTGATACTTCAAAAATGTTAATCTCTCCAATAAACATTTTACACCCAGAAATTCAGCTTATAACATAAAGAACCACAGTAAGTAGCATTATTAGTAGAAATCTCTGGCTGAGTTCCATACATATATTCAATTTCCTCTAAAAAAATTGTATCTTGCTTGACACAACACAGAAATTAATCAGCATAAGTAAGTGAATACTTTAATAAGTATTTGCATCTTACTTTGAGTACATTAATAAAGAAATGCATAACTTGATAAGTAGGCCAGATAACCTAAAAGAATTATGGGGGGGGGTAGTTTCCCTTAGATAATGATCTCATTTAAAAAGTTATAATATGCCAATTATATCTCAATAAGGCTGGGGAAAAAGTTATAGTTGGCTTGCAGATAAACAAAGTATAAAAATTTTGCCTTTAATTTCTTAATATAACATATATCTTTTCTCTCAAAGACCTGCTAAAGTAACACTGATGATTTCCATGAAAAATCACTGTGACTTAAATTTATACTTTCTAAGAACTTTTAGGGATTGGATCTTGCTAACTCACTATATCTCAGTTGCTCATATACTTAAATATTCTTTTGGAATATTTGAAGCATCTGATTTCATGCAGTATATATTTAAATTACATTAGTAGATGAAGCCATGTGAACTAAATACCAATTCATCAGTCACTTCTATGATTTTTAAATAAGAAGTTATATAGACGTAACTGAGTGACTAACACATAGCGAGCAGCATGTGCTTGCCAACATAATGGTGAACTGAATATGTGATTATGTGGAAATAATGTATTTGTGGTTACACATATAACTTCAACAAATCAGACCAAACTGTGGCCTTTATAACGTCAAGAGGTAAGGAAACCAGATCACCAGGGGAACACCCAGATATTACAGAAAAAGAGCACTATAGAAGGCACAGGAAAGTCCTAATTTTAGACTTAAGGGATTTTGCTCTTTGTCAGTCAGTGTCTAATATGGTTAACAGAAACTGTTTTCAACAAATACAGTGCATGTACTTATTCACATACTGAATACTTTAGAAAAACATCTCAAGTTAATATTAACCTCTGAGAACTCACCTTTTCTGATGTCAGTTATTAAAAAAAAAAACCTACACAGATATTTGGGGGAAAGATTATTGACAATTTCAATCAGCAGTATATGTAAATATAAACAGATATGTGAAGTAAGGAAGGCCATCGTAAGCATAAAAGTAATGATAGGAAATCACAAAGGAAAATACAGACGAATGTAGTTATAGAAATAAAAAAATTGGGGGGCTATAAAACACCATCAAAAAATGAATAGGCAAATAATAAATGGGGAAAAGCTTTAAAATGTACATTACACAAAAAGTGAATAGATTTCATATTTATTATTCTCTTAAAACACAATGCAAAGATGTCCAGAACACTGGAAAAATGGCAAAGCACATGAATATTCATCTTACAAAGAAGAAATTAAAATGCAGGCATTAAATGTTGTTTTTGGTTTTGTTTTTAATTTATTATTATTTATTTTTTAGAGAGGGAGAAAGAATGGGGTGGGGGAGGGGCAGAGAGCATCTTCAACAGGCTCCACTCCCAGCCCAGAGCCCCATGCAGGGCTCGATATCACTACCCTGAGATCATGACCTGAGCCAAAAGCAAAAAGTCAGATGTTTAACCGACTGAGCCAGCCAGGCGCCCCTAAATGTTGTTTATAAAAAAGGATAATTAAATTAAAAAACATATGAGTTAAAAATGAAAATATATGAAAGATATATATATTTATATGTGTACACATATATACAAACATGTACATATATGTACACATACATACAATGATTCCATTTTATACTTTGAGTAGATATGTAGCTTATATAGGTGTGTGTATATATATAAAATTTAATTTGGCTACTTCATATATATTGAAATATGTATTAGATACATACAGTATATATTTAAATATATTGCTAGAGAAAACCATCTAAATACCAAGTCAGTAGTCACTTCTGTGATTTTTTAAATAGGGTATTATATAACACAATGACTTACGTTTAGCACCATATATATTTGCATATACTATATAAAATTATGCATACATGTATGTATATATACATATATGTATATATGAAGTTTAGCTGTTAATGGTGGGAGGAAAAACTAAAAAATAAAAGGTAAATCCCAGAAGGGACTAAATCAATATAGTAGCAGGTTTCTCTCGGCCATAAGAAAATGTTATTTCTATTTTTGTTTGATTCTTTGATAATTTCAAAGTAGCTGGAATAACATGTAGTGCTTTTTAATAAAAAAGATATTTAAAAGTTTAAATATGTATATAATACCATGTTTGTTAAATTACCATTATACATGGTTATATATTTGCTAAATATTTTATCATTTTACTTTTTGTTGTAATTTTTTAGATCTTCATCCAAGTAAATACAGGTAACTGAGAAAGTATCTCTAAGATTTTATATCTTTACTTCTGTACCATCTTTTCTTGTTTATTTTCTATTTTAATCAGTTTCAGTTTTCCTTTGGCTTTATAAGCAATATATTACATTTACATAGCATTTTTATATTATGTTGAACCATATGAAAATGTCTTTTTGCAAGTAGAAATGGTTGATAATCGGCAATTTCATATGGCTTACACTGACTCTTTTCAAAGTGCAGTTTCATGATCATCAACTCTGTCATAAGAAAACTTATTACATTCACATTACAAGAAAGAAAATAGGTTTCTTTTTTTTCTTTTAAAGATTTTATTTATTTATTTAAGAGAGAGAGAGAGAGCATGCATATGCAGGGGTGAGGGGCAGAGGGAGAGGGAGAAGCAGACTCCCTGCCAAGCAGGGAGCCCAATGCGGGACTTGATCCTAGGACCCTGGGATCAATTGGTTAACTGAGCCACCCAGGCGCCCCCAGAAAATATGGTTTTAAAGAGTCGTCACCAAATATAGATCAACCAGATCAACCAGGTATGTTAAAGGAGTGGCACTGTGATTGGAGGTTGAAGATGTGAACATGGATATAGAAAGCCATTAAGCCAGAGAAGATCCACATTTCCATCTTCCTTATATAACCCCCAACCCCATTAAAAAAAAAAAAAAAAGACATCATGACATTAGGCATGGAAACTTTCTTCATTGAACTACCAATTATTCTTTACAGTGCTTCGATTATTTTATTATTGTGACTTAACATTTTCTGTTCTCACTAATCTATTTTTAATTAAGAAGCTTAGTTTATTCCACCAAGATTAAAGAGGAGATCATAATCCAGTTTTATTCAAAAAATGAGGTCTTATTCTTAGAAAGAGAAGAAAAATAAGGGCAACAATTAGGAAAACTCTAATTTGGGTCATTCATTCACATCAGAGGTAACCATGGCAACAGTATGGAAAATGCAGCGGCCATGCACTTTATCAATAATAATATATGACCAGGCTTTCTTCCTATTTTTTTAAATCACTATAAACTATAAAACTTCATTCATTACCGAGGTTGATAACACACTAAACTTCTATCCCTTTCTCCTTCTCATTCCCTAAGCCCTGGGTGTCTACTGTGAAATGAATTCATAAACCAAGAAATATTGCTTTTATATTCCAATACTTACATATTTACATGGCAAACACAGAAAGAGGTTGGAAAGTACCTTCTGGAAAACCACAGAAAGAAAAATCCTGGAAAATGAAGAATAATTTCTAGGAGTATACCATACTACATAAAATCTGAAAAACCCCTTCATTCCTGCTTATTTCCCTTTCCAAATTTATAAACACATCGGATAAAAATTATGCCTGAAATTTGATCAATTCTCTTATACCATCGGCAAATACTATTTCAAAGGTCTTAATGGAAGACCCCCCCAAAAAAAAAGAAAGAAAGAAAGAAAGAAAAAGAAAGAAAGAAGGAAAGAAAGAAAGAAAGAAAGAAAGAAAGAAAGAAAGAAAGAAAGAAAGAAAGGGTTCTTGTTTTAAAATCTACAGATATCTGTAATTTATACACATTTATTTTTTGAGGTACATATTAAATTCAAATTCTGTTTTGTGTCCCCTTTACTAACCTAGCATTTCACTGGGAATAAAGTAGACACCATTTATTTTATTCAATTATTTACCTCAAAAGGAGAGAAAGTTTCAGAAAAATTCTAAAAAAAAAACTGTGTTGATGCACTTTCTGATTCTATATCATAGAAGCACAAGGTGCACAGAGGAGAATTCTAAAAACTACGCCTATAATCAGAACATGAATGGGGCAGAATTCTTAAAATTATGTTGCAACTGGAAGATGAACTGACATCTATTCTCCCCCCTCTTTTGTATATAATCAACTTGCAACTATTTACCTTGACCATGTTTGTAATAGTCACTTCATCCTTACTGAAAATTTTGTTCCTTTCTTTATGAAGAGCAAGTTACATTTTAAAACTTTTTCTTCATTAAAGCAGGTGCACTCTCAGTGATTATGCATGGAGTGTACACAGACGAAGACAGACACAAGTCTCCAGTGCACAGGTACGTCAGACAATGTGACAACCAAATAGTGGTAATTATAAAAGGCATATAAACATTACATTTTTTCTAACTCCCATTAGGATGATGAATGTTTTTTAATTTGTTTATTTGTTATTTGATCAGGATGAAGGTGGTGGGCTAATTAAAATCTTTACAAGGTCTATACTTGATATACTACAACAGAGGAACAATAGGTAGAAGTATTTCAGGCACTGGATCTTATAAAAGATTTGTGTCTTATAAAAGTCTCTTATTGAAGAATCTGTGGTATTTATTCTGATTTCTATTTATATATTACTAATTATTAAAAACAGTTATACCCACATTTCTGATATTTCTGGGACATTAAATATAACTTTTTAAAAAAATTTTGTGACCCCTTAATAAATTGTAAATGAAAAGCAGGAATAAAATAAATACCATGGTTATTTCAACGCCAATGTGTAGTGTGTCTGTCACAGTAATTTTAAGGGAGACTGAGATTTCATTGAAACATATACTTAAAAACTGGCTTAACTAGTTCTCAAGAAAAGCATTATTTTCATACTATTTTATCCAAAGAATCAATAGTTTTTTAATAGAATCATAGAATTTTCTATCTGAAAGGATCCTCAGAGCCCACCTTTCTGCAGATCAAGTCATACATAAGCTTATCCAAAAAAAATGCTAGAATATCTCTCTTCAGGGCACCCCCTTATAAATGAACTACTTCTAATTTTTGTGAAAGAGACCTGCTATGTTTGTGGGTCTTCTTCCACTATGCCTGGGCAGACTTCAGCTTATGAACAGACATCCAATAAAATCTGAAGTATAATTCATGTGACCAAAACACATAAATATCACTCTTATTTTTTTAATTGCATTAATTTTAAAATACTGTATCCCTTTGTTTCCTAAGAACCAGAGCCCTGTGGTTTGCTCCTGATGTTCAAGGAAATAAACTGTATAATGATGAATCAAAGTCACATTAGAAAACACACAATAGGTCACAAGATGACCTATATCTAGTATGTTATAAACGTTTTGGGAGGATGATGTTAAAGTTTCTTCTGTTTAGTGCAGGGCTCTCACTGGATATTATACCTCAGTTTACATAGAAGAAAGAGTATGCGCTCCAAAGCTACCTTAAAAGGAGATATAGGATAGTAAATGCTTTTCCAGTTAGAATCTTAGTGCCTTTGAGGGGATTATGAGAGATTACTGTGAGCAATTATACACCAACAATAGGATAACCTGGAAGAAACTGATAAATTCTTAGAAACATGCATCTTACCAAGACTGAGTCATAAAGAAACAGAAAATCTGAACAGACCAATAATGAGTAAGGAGATTGAATTGTAGTCAAAAACCTTCCAACGAAAAGAAGTCCAGGACCAGATGGCTTCACTGGAGAATTCTACCAAACTTTAAAGAAGAATTAACGACAATCTTTCTTCAAACTTCATTGAGTAAATGCAAATACTTCAAAAGTCATTTTATGAAGCCAGTCCTATCCTTTATCCAAAGCCAGACGCAAACACTATAAGAAAACTATAGGCAACTACCCCTGATGAAAATAGTTGCAAAATACTTAACAATATACTAGCAAACCAAATTCAACAGCACATGAAGATAATATGACAGACTGGTTTTGATCCTTGGGATGCAAGAATGGTTCAATGTACACGAATCAATGAATGTGATACAACACATTAACAAAACAAAGGATAAAAAAATCACAAAATCTTCTCATCAGATGCAGAAAATGCCTATGACAAAATTCAACACTCTTCATGATAAAAACTCTCAACAAAGTAGCTATAGAAGGAAATTATCTCAAAATAATAAAGGCCATATACGAAGAGCCCACAGCTGACATTATAATCAAGGGTGAAAAACCGAAAGCCTGTCCTATAAGATCGGGAACAAGGTAAGAATGTCCACTTTTGCCATTTCTATTCAAAATAGTACTAGAAGTCCTAGCCAGAGCAGTTAGAGAAGTAAAAGAAATGGAAATCATCTAAAAAGGAAAAGAAGATGTAAAATTATCTGTTCACAAATGACATGATCTTTCATGTAGAAAATCCTAAAGATTTCACCAAAAAAAAATCCTGTTAGAACTACAAGAAATTCAGTAAAGTTGCAGAATATATAATCAACATATAAAAATCAGTTGCATTTCTACATACAATGAGCAATTTGAAAAGGAAATTAAGAAAAAACCCCACTTTTACATAGTATGAAAAATAATAAAATACTTAGGAATAAACTTAACCATGGAAGTGAAAGACTTACTGAAAACTATAAAACACTGCTTAAATAAATTAAAGAATACAGAAATAAGTGGAATGGCATCTCATGTTCATGGATTAGATGATTTAATATTGTTAAAATGTCCATACCACCCGAAGTGGTCTACAAATTCAATGTAATCCCTATCAAAACTACAATGGCATATTTTGCATAAATAGACAAAAACAATCCTAAGAAATCCTAAGATTCTTATGGAACCCCAAAGGACTCCAGAGAGCCAAAACAATCTTGAAAAAGAAAAAGGTGGGAGCCATATATTTTTTACTTCAAACGATAATTACAAAGGTACAGTAATCAGAACAGTATGGTACGGACATAAAGACAGAAACCAGTGGGACAGAATAAAAAGCCCAGAAATAAACCCATGCATATATAAGGTCAAATGATCTTCTACACGGGTGTCAAGACTACATAATAGGAAAAAAGCCTCTTCAACCAATTGGATAACCAATTGGAAAACTGGATATCCACATGCAAAAGAATGAAATTGGTCCCTTATCCCATATATAAAAGTAAACTTAAAATGGATTAAAGACATAAATGTAAAACCTGAAACTATAAAACTATAGAAGAAAACATAGTTGAAAGCTTCATGACATTGGTCTTCGCAATTTCTTGGATAGGATACTAAAACCACAGGCAACAAAAGTAAAATTAGACAACTGAGACAACATCAAACTAAAAACCTTCTATGCAGCAAAGGAAATAATCAACATTGTAAAAAGGCAACCTATGAATGGGATAAAATATGTGCAAAACATATGTATGATAAGAGGTTAATATCTAAAATATATAAGGAACTCCTACAACTCAATAGCAAAAGAACAAAATAACCTAATTAAAAAATGGACAATGGATTTGAATAGACATTTCTCCAAAGAAGATATACAATGGCTAACAGGTATTGAAAAGATGTTCAACATCACTAATTGTTGGGGAAATACAAACCAAAACCACAAGGAGCTATTACCTCACACCTGTTAGGATGCCCATTATAAAACAAAAGAAAACAGAAAATAGTGTTAGTGAGAATGTAGCAAAATTGGAACCCTTGTGCACTTTTGGTGGGAATGTAAAATGGTACAGTAGCTATGGAAAACATTATGGAGGTTTCTCAAAAAATTTAAAAGAGAACTACCACATGATCCAGCAATCCCACTTTTAGGTATTTATCTGAAAGAACTGAAAACAGGGTGTCAGGTATTTGTACTCCCATGTTCACTGCAGCATTATTCATAATAGCTAGGGGGTGAAAACAACCTAAATGTCCATAAACCATTGACTGGACAAATAAAACATGATACATTTATGCAATGGGCTATTAGCCTTAAGAAAGAAGAAAACCCTGTCACATGCCACAACATGGACAAAACTAAAGGACATCATACAAAGTGAAATATGTCAGTCATAGAAGGACAAATAGTACATAATCCACTTATATGAGGTCTCTAAAGTAGTGAAACCCACAGAAGCAGAAAATAGAATGGTGGTGGATCGAGATGGGGAAAGGAAGAAATGGGGAGGTTACGATCCAATGGGTATAGAGTTTCAAACTTGCAAGATGAAAAAAAAAACAGAATTAGGGATCCACCATACAACAAATTTGCATATATTTAACAATACTGTATTGTACACCTAAACATTTGTTAAAAGAATAGATCTCATGTGACTTTTGTAATACAATAAAAACAGAAAAGAAGAAAAACTTGGCTGCTCATTCAGCCATAGAATAATCACTATAATCCCTGACTAATCACTACTTGCCAGTTGACATTGAACTGAGCCAACTTTGCTCACCATATTCACTGTTTGCCTGTTCCATCATACCACACTGACTCGTCCCTGGATGCACGAGCACCACTCTACTTGCTTGACAGCAGACATGTTTTCCATCTGCACATAGTGGTCACAGGTCACTCTGTCCTTAAATTAAATTGTAGACTTCTCTTCCAAATAAGTAGAGCAGAATCATAAATACTGAGGTATTTGGTCAGCAAGGATGGATTACCTAGGACTCATTCTCTTTCCTTAGTATACCTGTAACAGACTATATATATTCCTCTCTTAGCTCCGGGGATGGGGAATGTGGAAAAGAGAGCCATGAAGTGGTCCAGAAAATTGTTCTGGCTCATCCTGATTCCTCTCCTCTCAAATATTCTTATTAATCTTACTACTCATTCTATTTGGTTTAGTGCAAAATTGCTTTCTGATAGTGTCTGTCATTCATTATTCTGTTTCCTATTAGATTATTTCACTCTGTTATTTTAGTTTTTCATACTACTTCCTGCAGAGGATTGTCTCCCATAATCTCACTGCTTGAGTGATTCCAATTAATTGAACTCACATGACTTTCTTGCAGGTCAGTGAAGGGTGCCCTTTAGACAAAACAGAGGAGAACCTTGACCTTAGGATTGCTCAGCTCTACTGCTAAGGACCTATTCTGAGACCACAGAAACTTTTTTCAATGATTTACTTCAATTGTCGAACACATGATATATTCACAAAGCTCAAAAATCATAAAACACAGAAAGATATATGGCACAAAGTGTACCTCCTATCCCGGTCTTCCTTCTGCCCTTCCTCTTTCCCATATCCTCCTTCTAAGTGATCCTAGGAAGTAGAGAGCAGTGCCTAAAGTTTCCCAGATACCTCTAAACTGGAACATTGCTCTGTTCTCAGTCATAAGTGAGGAGAAGCGCCTGGTATAATTTCAGGCTCTGGCTTCCCGGTGCCACCTGTCCAGTCTGGTTTCCAGACGTTGCAGTGCCAATTTCTCAAAAGCCAAGTCATCAACCACTGAATTAACCAATCAAATTCTTAGTGACGGTGCATGAGGAATAATTGTGTTACAGGTTATAAAGAGAATAGGAACAAAAAACTTTTGAAGTTATTCTTAAAACATATATGTGGAAAATCATCAATAAGAGAATGTTTCTAATTAAGCAAGTGTGAAATTTTCATATATACATTTACCCCATCAACATACTCATTTATTAAGTGTTGGGCAGAACTTTAGGTGTCACCATGACAATCCATTCATTTAACTAATGAGAAAACTGAAGTTCAGAGAAGCAGCAAGATTTATAATTAAGAACATGAAGCTTGACTCAGTTTAAACCGGAGCTGGGGCGCCTGGGTGGCTCAGTCGTTAAGTGTCTGCCTTCGGCTCAGGTCATGATCCCAGGGTCCTGGGATCAAGTCCCACATCGGGCTCCCTGCTCCTTGGGAGCCTGCTTCTCCCTCTGCCTCTCTCTCTCTCTCTGTCTCTCATGAATAAATAAATAAAATCTTAAAAAAAAATTAAAAAAAACAAAACAAAACCGGAGCTCCACCACTAGTATGGTGTGAATTAGGCAAAGTACTTAACTTCTTTGTGCTTAAATCTTCCCATCTGTAAAATGAGTATAATAAGAATATTTCTCTTATATGAATGTAGTGATTATTATATGGGTTAAAATATATGTAAAAGGATGTTTGACACAGAATAAGCACCAAAGGAGTGAAAGCTATTCTTCGTTAATGACTTGTGGAAGATGAAACAGCTGAATGGCATAGAAAGGATTGTAGGCTGATAAAATTAGGTATTGGGTTATTCATTACAAAATATTAAAGGAATATAAAATTCGTAACAAGGTAACAACACACTGTACAAATGAAAAAAAGGAATCTAAGAAAAAAGAGGGGATGGAGGTGATACTTGCTTTAGGTTGAGTTAGCTCATAAAAAAAAAAAAAAAAAACAGAAAATCAAGGAGGTGGGCAAAGTAGCAGATTTTTATAAGCATCATAAGGCCAGGAGACAGGTCCTAGAGACTCTAAATCTGCTCGAGCTGGAAATGTTTCCTTTTGTTTTTGTTTTTTACATTTTCTAAAAAAAATAGGAAGGATACTCAAAAGTGAGATCTAAATGTTCAGGGAGGAAAACATTTTAAACACTAACTTACTTTCAATCAGGACTGAATAAATTCTAGTCTTTGTTTTAATTAAGTGATAGTACCTTTGATTTAAGAGTATTAACAAAGGGATAAAATAAAAAGGATGAGCTATTGCTCATCTGTTTATATGTGAGTGCTAACATCAATCTTAGAAACACAAAAAGTTAAGTTTGGAAGTTTAATAAAACCTTACTTCTTACTTTAAAATAAATTTAATTTTCCCTTCAAATTCGGTCATGAAATACTTTTAATATAAAAAAGTTAGTAAATGTGGTATGCTTCAAAGTAATAATTCAAACCTTTATTGAAGAGAAAATGGAGTAAAGCTCACAAATATCACTGATCTACAATTTCCAGATTGGTTGTGTTTAAGGGATTGAACACATACAAGGGAAATCCTTAAAACATGAATTTTTTTTTTCCTGCAAGAAACGCAAACCACATCCTAGTCTTGAGGACTTCCTGCCTTTTGCCTAAGATGGATCACTCACAGGATGCAGTTAGCTCATAGGGCCTTTAAAGACATGGCAGCCAAATCTAATCAAGCTGAGATTATCACAGAAAGCAAAAGGAATCACCCCCATTTTATCCAAGAGTTAATTCTGAGGAAACAGAAAGAGGGAAAAATGTACCTTGCACATTATGAATAAGATAATTAGCTCCGTTGCTAGTGAAGTTCTTCAGATATTAAAGTCCTTCATCTTCATTCTTCTTTACTACCAGATGAAATATAATCTGAGAACTATATAGCACAGTTAGAGAAATAATAATGTACTTAAATGCCCTGTCTGTCAGTACAGTTTATGCCCCTACATAGGGTTTAGAACCTGACCTTTTAATTAAATTGCAGACAAATACTATTTTTTTACAGCTATAGTTTATATATTGTAATGAATTAATTTGAATCTCTGACTTATTATAGATTATTGAGCATATTTTGGGACAATGGAAAGGGTAAATGATTGCATTTCCAGCACTCACTCACTCAGCTTCATTAGACAAACCACACAAGTCAGTCATTGATGTGCACTTGCACCAGGGATCCTGAGCACCAATGAGCCTGAAAGGCTTCCAGGGACTCCTTTGTCACTTTAATTATTTGCATATTAAGATCTCTTCAGGGAGGCAATGCTTCAAACGCTAGGCCAAACAACCCCTTCAGAAGTCATTAAGCCCAGTGTTGTCAAATATTTTAGTTGTCATACAATTTTGATAACTAACAAAATGACTTAAAGTCTATTATTCCAAGCCTATCAGAGTGAGGAGAAAGACGGAGGTATTGAGCTATGGCCGTAGGCCACCAGTACAAGCTGAAAGTGCTGAAGATTTAAAATAATACATAGAAATATCTTCCTGGGAAGAACAACGGGAAATAACCATACCTACCACCATACAGCTGTAGTAAAATAAAGGCTTTACTTTAACAAGTCACACAGTAGATACTCAATAAGGACTAGCTAACCTTTGTCATTGTAATTAGTGGTAGAGACAATGTCAAGAGCCATAGTCCTGATTCATACCGCACTGCTTTTCAATGGATTAATTTGGTTTCCTCAGACTAAACTGCAGGACCAGGAAAAAAAAAAAAAGTCTTATTTTGCCAAAGCACAAAGTGTTCTGTCTATATGCTAATTAACTTTGCCAAACTATTCACTATGCTCCTAGAAGGCAAATAATAAATGTTGGGTCCTAGAGAGCACCCAGAATCATGCTAGATCCACAGTAAATGTTCAGTAATTGGTTATTTATTGCTGATTTTTGAGTAAGCTCCAAATAGGAAGGACTCAACATTAAAGAATCAAACAGACATTGATGACTGGGATCACTCGGAGATGGTTATCATCCTTGAGGTGAATTTAAATTCTTGGGTCCTTCAAATCTACATCAAATGTTTCTGCAACATAATGAACTGATGTTCTTCTCTGTGAATGGCAACACCATGGGACCCTTGTGCTGAGTTCTGTCCTCTCGTACCCCCACACCACCTTGCATACCCTTTGAATAAGGCATATGAAATCCTACGGCCAGACTGTCTGTCATAGAAATAATCTCCTGCTTACAGGGCAGGATTTGATATAGGGGATAATAGAGAAGAAGATGCCACAACTATTCCTATGAAGTCATCGTCTAACTATATCTTTTCATGCAAAGCAGGGAGGAGGAGTGAAATTGTAAAATTAGAGGCTAAAGAGAGAGAAGAAACAATATTTATTGTTTATATCCAAGATATGAAAATTTTATTTGAGAAAAGAAAGAAAAATATGACTACTGTGTGGTATTATTATTATTATTACTGTAATTCAAGGTCTTTGTGTGTATGTGAAAAAAAAAGTTAAATTTATAAAAATGTCAAGTGTGGCATTTTATAATCTTAAATATTTTAAGGGTATGACTACCACATTTTGGCCAATTGTCACTTACATTTTAAATATAAAAATGTAGGGGCAGGCAATACCTGAAAATTTACCATTCCTAAAATTCTTTAATTTTACAGTTCTGACTAAAAATAGCTACTTTTAAAACACCAGTATATATTTGAGCTGTGAGACTCCCTGAGAACAGATTATGCCAAGGCCCAGCAAGGGGAAACAGAGGCTTGGCCTAAGGGCTAAAGGAATAAGCATGCTGAGACCAGAGGCACAGTCAAGGGTCAAGCTCCTAGGTAAGACAACAGTTCCCACCTGAAGCCTCTAGGTAAACCTGAGGCCCAGACAGAAAAAAATACTCCCTTATCCAGGGGATTACCATGCTAAAATAGACAGAGCAGCCTTGGAGTTGGATAAAAAGTTAAGTGGACTACAAGAAGAACCAGAACTCCAGAAGTCAGTCCTCAGTAAGGGACCTTCTGATTGGTGAGATGAATAACACCAGAAAATACTTGTTTTAAAACTGCATCAAGCTAACTGAAAAATAAAGATTAGGTAAAGGCATTCACAATTTATAACAACTTTTTAAAGCCTGGACACTAGAATTTTCTTGGGTACTTGAAATGACTGCATGCAAGTGACAGACTATAGAGGAAAAGCTAGAAAAAAGTCAGTAAATTGGTAAATCAACAGGGCTGCCTTTAGATAATGTGCCACCACCACTTCGCCTGAATGCTTCCAATGTATTCATAGTTTATTCATTTATTTAGCAAAAAAGCCTTGTTGTAGGAACAAGCTTGGAGTAAATAAGACATGAAAAGGTGAGTAAGACTGAAACAAAGCAAGTGAAGGAGAGTGAAGTATGAGGCACTCTGGGGGTCACGGATAGACCAAGTCATGTAGAACTAGAGTAAGGAGTGATTTTAGGGATTAAATCAAGGGCTATTCCAGTCATCTTGTTACTGAATGACGATGGTTTGATTAGAGAGTTAGCTGTGGCAATGGAAAAACATAGAAATTGAGAATATGTTTTGAAAGTGGACTCATGTGGGCTTTCAATTGTTGGATCATAGGTGTGCACTTGTATTTTAGGGAGGGGCTCAGTGGGGAATTAATAACAATTATGAAGTACTAGGCTTGAGCCACTAGGTGTATGATAATGGTATTTATTGAGAAGGGATTTCTGCAGACATTATGGGTTTGGAAAGAGAAAATGGACAGCTCTGTTTCAGTCCTGAGACATCTGAGATAGCTCTTAGACATCCTAGTGGAAATGTCAAGTAGGTGGTCAGTTATGTAAATTAGGAGCTCACTGTAGAGATCAAGATTACAGATATACATCTGGGATTCATCAGTATATAAATGGTATCAAAAGCCACAATATGATGGACTGAGTAAGTCTTATTAAAATGCAGCAGGGCTCTTAGCACAGAAATGCTATCATTTTCCACTCATACTGCAATTCATGCCTGATTTTATGATATCACAATACAGGATTTGGTAATCATTTATTGTTTCAGAGCAGTTGTTTTTTTAAGTGGTGAGAATCCACAATAATTAGCAGCAAATAAACTGTATGTTTATAAAATGCTTTGGGGAAATGTGCCTTACTACTTAGTGTTCCAAATGGCACTATTCTTATAAGTAATAAATGTGACCCTTTGGCTATAATATTGAAAAAAGAAATTAGGAAAAACAAAGTAAACTCTTTTGAAGACTTATTTTCAAATGTCACATAGCAATAAATTATTGATTTCCACATCTAAAATTAATGTTTTTATTTATGAAGTAACTTAACTCTCGGTAAAATAATACATAACTTTGCTTTAACAGACCATTTTATTTTAAAGAATTACAGAGTTTGAATGAACCCAATTAAGTGTGCTCTGTGTGTCTTCTCTGTCAGCCCTTGCCAAAGCTCACAATGTGAGTTCTGTTCTACTTGGTATCAGGAAAAACCACACAGGAACACAGAGAATACTGCGTGCTTAAAAAAAAAAAAAAGGAGCTTGTTTCTTTATAAAGTCTCTGGCTGTGGTCACATAGAACACAGCATCCATTTATAGATCTCCTAACTGGCCCACGGCCATTGTCTGAGCTTGCATTTCCTTACTGGCAAATGCACTTCATTTTTATTTGTGCTCTTCAATAGATTCACTTACTAATACCTACAGATGTGAATTACAAAAAATTATCTAGGCAGGTAGAAGGAATTAAAATTAGAGATAGTTCAGTAGCTTAGCAGGAAGAGGGAGCGAGGCCCAAACTACACTGAAGGAGTATTTTGTGAAAATGAACAAAGCCCCATGTTCTCTCGTGAATAATAAAAATAATATATAAATAATAAAAAAAAGTTCAAAAAGCTCTGCATCATATACTATCTACTATAAATAAAACAAGGCTCAGTTCTTCCTCTGTCTTAGAACACATTCATTTATACATGAGCTGCCTGTACCAAAGTCTTGCTCATCATTCTTTAGGGCAACATTGTTCTCTGCTTTGTTAGAGCTTTACGACATGCATTTCTTCTTTTGCCTAATTTTAACTGCTTTGTTAGAGCTTTATGACACGCATTTTTTCTTTTGCCTAATTTTAACTGCTCTGTCCAGATTCCTGTAAATTGGCTCATTCAGTTTCTCTTAAAATTTGAGGAAATAAAGGGAGCATGGGTGGCTCAGTCCACTCAGGTCATGATCTCAAGGTTGTGAGATCAAGCCGCACGTGGGGCTCCACACTCAGCGTGGAGTCTGCTTGAGCCTCTCTCCCTCCCCCTTGGCTCCTCCCCCCACTTGTGCATGCTCTCTCTCTCAAATAAATAAAAAAATAAAATCTTAAAGAAATTTGAGGAAATAAGACTTTGAAAAACTGGTAATGATGCACACATCATTAACCATCAGGAAAATGCAAATGAACACTACAATGAAATACCACTACATACATATTAGAATTATTAAAATAAGAATATATATATGAGCTTTAGTCTTCACTAAAGCTCAACCTAAGCATATTCCATGACCTAGACTTCCCATACCTAAATACAGACCCCATAGAAAAGACTTATACATGTTCACCAAATGGCATGCACTATAATACATATTATGAGGAACAATGCTATTCACAATAGCACAAAACTGGAAACACCCTAAATGTGCCCAAATCAAGAACAGAATGGATAAAATGATCACAAAATGGAAACTGTACTACAATGAGCACAACCTACAACATTATGCAACAATATGGAAAAATCTCAAGAATAGATTGTTGAATGAAAGACATCAGATAGAGATTATCAGAGTGAAAGTTTTCATTATATAAACTACTAATACCTTATCCTGACCAATAAAAGAAGATTTAATAAAATATATGGAAAAATTTGGCTAATGTGAACATTTACTATTTGTTTCAGAGAGGTAGTTTTTATTGGAAACAGGTGCACAAGGTGGGTTCTCCTAAAAATCTGTTAAAATTTCAAGTTTAATTCTAAATTCCAACCCTAATAAGCAGTTTTTTTCAAAGATTGTATTTATTTATTTTAGAGAGAGATAGAGAGAGTGCATGAGCGGGAGGCGCAGAGGGAGAGGGAAAGAGAATCCCAGGCAAATGTCACACTGAGCGTGGACCCCGATGTGGGGCTTAATGTGGGGCTCCATCTCATGACTCTGAGATCATGACTGTGAGATTATGACCTGAACTGAAATCAAGTTGGCTGCTTAACTGACTGAGTCACCCAGGTGCCCCTACTAAGGAGATTTTTTTTAAATGATTGTTCTTTGTTTTGTTTTGTTTTGTTTGTTTGTTTTCTTCTTTCTTCTTATACCCATCCTCATGCTTGGGCCATATTTTCAGTTTCATAACATAACAAAATAATTCTCCAGAATAGTATAGAGCTAGTAGCTGACTTTTAATGTCATACAAACAGCCAGTTTGCTTTATAAACTAGATTGTACATTTGCCAAGAGCAGAAAAGTAGAAGCCATTTCTATATACAGCACCTTTGCAAAGAGAAAGAACATTCTGAGGGGAGCTGACTGCTCACTCTGAGTAATAGTGGCAGGCAAGCAAGGAAAAACAGGGCTGAAGTTTGGAAGATCTTGAATAATAGTAGGTTTTCAAGTTTGGACGCCATTCTCTAAGCAATGGTGAACAGAAAGTTTTTAAGTAAGAATCACAAACTGAAAATATCATTTTGAGCATGCATGCCAGACTAGAACCTAGAAAATCAGTGCTAACAGACCGGTTAGCAAGGTTTGTATGAGGGCATAAACCCTGAACTAGCAAGATAGCAGCACCAATAGAAAACAGGGATGCCTATATGTGAAGAAAAGTTAGACAGAGATAATCTACTGGACTTGGAAATTGACAGGGTAAAGGGAATTGGAAGAAGGGTCTAACATGGCTAATTTTTGGAAACAAAATGAGATCTTGACAGAGAGAGGAAAACTTTATGGGTCAGTTGGTTTGAGAAGACAATGAAAAAAAAATGACAGAATGAATAGCTAAGGGTGAAGGTCGATACAGGAACAATGTAAGTACAAGGCTCAGATATCATATACATATTCAATGTTTCTGTTTTTTCCAATGCATTAAAAACACTGAGGGGGTACACAGTTACAGTGAGAAATCATGAGAAGATTTAGAAATGCTAAATACTAACAAAATTAAAACTTTTTCTCTGTCGAAATAATGGGTAAGAGAATAAGATGACAAGCTAAAGCCTAGGAGAATATGCAAATCTCATGTCTGACAAAAGACTTGCTTCCAGACTATATAAATAACTCTCAAATCTCAACATTAATCAAATCTCCAATTTAAAAATGGGCAAAAGAATTGAACAAACACTTCACCAGATAAAATATACAGATGGCAACTAAGCACAGGAAAAAAAAAAAAACCTGTTTAACATCATTAGCCATTGGACTGGGTGTTGTATGTAAGTGGCTAATCAGTAACTCTACACCTGAAACTAATATTACACTGTATGTTTACCAACTGGCATTTAAATAAAAACTTGAAACTACAAAAAAAATTCACTTTGAAGAAAAACACATCATTAACCATCAGGAAAATGCAAATGAACACTACAATGAAATACCACTATATACATATTAGAATTATTAAAATAAGAAATACTGATAACGGGCGCCTGGGTGGCTCAGATGGTTAAGCGTCTGCCTTCGGCTCAGGTCATGATCCCAGGGTTCTGGGATCGAGTCCTGCATCGAGCTCCCTGCTCCTTGGGAGCCTGCTTCTCCCTCTGCTTCTATCTCTCTCTCTCTCTCTCTCTCATGAATAAATAAATAAATCTTAAAAAAAAAAAGTACTGATAATACCAAGTATTGGCAAAGATGTGGAACACTAACACATTGCTGTTGAGAATGCAAAATGTTATAGATACTCTAGAAAATGGTTCGGTTATTTCTTATAAAGTTAAATTTACATTTACCATATGACCAAGAAATCCCACCCTTTGGTATTTACCTTGAGAGAAAGGAAAGCATCTATCCATAAGAAGATTTACATATGAAAATATACAGCTGCTCTCTTCATAATCATCAATGACAGGAAACTTAAATGTTCTTCACCGGGTGAATGGATATACAAACTGGTACATCTCTTCAATGAAAATACTGCTATTCAGCAATAAAAAAGGAGTCAACTACTGACACACACAAAGGGCATGAGTTTCAAAGGCAGGGCTGAGAGAAAGAAACCAGTATCAAACGGTCATATAGGGCATGATTTCATTCACATGATATTCGCAAAAAGACAAAACTATAGTGACAATAGACAGTTCAGTGGATGCCAGTGGTTAAAGGTGGGAGAAAGTGTACCTACAAAGTGAAAGCATAGGATGTTTTCTAGGTGATGGAAATGTTCTTTAATCCTAATTGTGGTGGTGGCTACACAAACTTATTCATGTGTTAAAATTCATAGAATTCCCTACTCCATCCCCACAAGTCATTTTTATGTTAACTTAAGAAAACAGTTTTAATAATGACATCTGTAAGGAAACACACAGATGCAAAGCAAATGTTTCAGTGTTAGCATTATTTTGCATTCTGAGTCTTATAATAGTATTAAGTATTATGTCTCTAACAGGACCTCTAAAAATTCAACAGGCCAAGTTACTTACTAGAAAATCTTCAGGATTAAAAAAAAAAAAAAAAGAAAATCTTCAGGATTTTAAGAAGACAAAAAAAAAAAAAAAAAGGCTAGAATCTTTTCTACCCAACAATTAAAACTAATTTGTACCATACTGCACAAAATATTTAATGCAAAATTAGTTATCAAATCTATTAGCAAGTTTATAAGGGTACCAGCTGAGATGGGCAAATACCCAGCAGGGCTTCTTAGGAAATTAAGGAATAGTCTAGAGAATAAACAAAAGATATTCAAATAAATTGATCATGGGATGGGTTTTGTTCCTACCTTTACGATTATTTGTAATCAGTTTTGATAATCTGAATGGATATGTTCTCTCAATGAACAAAGGTAATAATAAATCATCAGTGAATAATGTTTTGTCAATTTTGTCAAAATGGGGCTCATTGAGTACATCTTGGATCTCTCAGACAATTAACTGACTCTGTAATTTTGAAGGATCTGGTGCTCAGTTTCTTTTTGTGTGGGTTTAAAAACAATTCAGCTGCTTGAATTTCATGAAGAAAGAAACAGCCACAACAAAATCAATCCATGGTTGCCATTCAAACTAAGGCAACCTTTTCAAAAAGTTAGTCTAAATGATCAGACCAGTTTCATGTGTCATAATGCTGTTGAATTAAGATGGGAATCATTGGTATAAGAAGTCAAATCTGGATTTGAAGGTTGTTGATAAACCAGATAATCTCAGGTAAATTATTAAATCTCCTTGGGCCTCAGTTTACTCATTTGTAAAATAAAGTGTCTGGATTAGATAAATTGTTCTAATCTTTCCTGTATTCTCCCTCTCCCTCTCTCTCCCTCTGTCTCTCTGTCTCTCTGTCTCTCTGTCTCTCTGTGTGTCTTAGATTCTTAGGTAGGGCTCAATACCAGGTCTGGGTTACAGCTTGGAGATCTACCTTTGTAATAAGGAGCTCTAATGATGTTCAGCCAGATGGTCCTTAGATCACACTTTGAGAAACACTGAACTAGAGAGGCAGTCCCTCTTTCTTGCAGCTCTAATACTCTATGATTTAGTCAATGCCTTTGTAGTCTACTTTTATATTGTCCTTCCCTGCTCTTTAGCAGTGTGGACCAGGCTATTAGATTTGTCCTCTTTCATATCAAAAAGGCAAAGAAATTACTAGGGTTTCCCTTAGATCTGTATTTTCTGTGAATAATACCGATAACCTCAAACAGCCCAGGGAGAGCTTACTTTTCACAACTGCTTTCAGATGGGATATCTTCTACTCTGCAGTCTCACCTTCCCTATAATTTTTGTAATTCAAACAGGGCTCATAATCCACAATTGATCTTAAAGGAGTCACTTTTTAGATTGTCTCCTCAAAAAGACTGAAACTCCTAACTGCGAGAAGGAATAATATGATATAGATGAAAATCTAGTTATATCCTTAAAATAAGATTGCATTTAGGCAAACTAAAAGGCCTACCAAAGAAAATTATGTTTCACCTTTACTTTCAATTTCTTACATAATTCTGCCTTGTTTTTTCAACAATAAAGAGAAAATTACGTTTAAAATATTTTGATATTTAGTTAAGGGAATTCTACTATTGGTTCTAAAAGAAGATTTTAATTTTACTTCAAAAGTAAATTCTAGTAGATTAATCTTATCCTGTGACTTAAAAATGTAAATGTTTCCAATAATAATGATAATTGACATGCCATTAGATGACATTTGCTTTGAGAATATTAAAATTCTCTGAGGAAATATGGGTATAAACATTCAAAATTAAACTTTGAGATAATTATTTTAATTCTAGGTGAATAATAAATCTCCAGAATTAAAAATAATCTTTAAGTCCTAGAAAAATCTACATAATCACATTCATTTATGCTGCCCAAGTGTCCATTCAGTGTGGAAGAACCCTGAAGCAAAGGGCTGAAATCTAACATTTCAGCCAAAATCAGATGAGGATAGTGGGTTTAAATTCAAAATCTTTTCCTTAAAAAATAGGTTGTTTGGGGCAGATAATTCAAATTTACTTAGTCTCATTTTTTTATCTATAAAATAGGGATGACTTTGGGCACATCACCAAATCTCTCTGTGTTAATTCCTTAAATTAAATAAGGGTAGGTAAAGGCCTCTGTTAATCCCTATGTTCTAATATCTAAATTGTGGTGTTTGAAAACGTTTAAATATTCTCTTTGCATCTGCTAAATATGAAAACATGCTATCAGCCACTGTAAACCATAAAATGAACTGCACAGTTATAGTTTTAGAAATTAATAAGAAAAAGAGGCATGTTTGGTTTTAGTCATGCACAGTAATAGAACAGGTTTTATTTTTCATTTTTAAAATGTTTTGTTCCTATTTTCCTTTTGTGATCTTCCATAATTTTGATCTAGGTTATAAAATTGAGGATCCTTTAGGTTTTCATATCCTTGGGATATGAGAAATATTTGTCATTAAAGAATCAGTGTAAGAAATTGGGGGGGGGCAACAGATACGGATTGTTGCAGTATCTATAGACACTGATTAGTTTATGTAAAATTTTAAAATTAGATATAACTGAAGTAAATCACCTGGAACAACAATTCAAAGTCAAGATCCAGAGTGCATGGTAATGTCTGAGTTTACAATGCTAGAACAGTATAAATCCTAAAGATACCCTGCATAGCCTCATCACCTTCACTAGGCTTTGCTCTGTGAAAAGAAGTCCACCCTGGTTATCATTGTATTCCCAGAGGAAAACACAATGTTTGCTACTTAATAGGTGTTAATTTTCTATAATTGAAGAATGAAGTAATGAACAATGTACAATAGTTCTGAGGAAACAGTAGAACTGTATAACATTAGTATTATCTACTCATAGTCAAGTGAGAATCTAACTGAATATTCTGAAGATTGACATAAGGAGATCATATTACCCTTTAAAATATGAGTGAAATCAATCATTTATTTAACTGGAAATAGAACATCTTTGTGTTTGGTTGAGGCTGTATAGCATAATGGTTTAGGGCAGGAATGATGTTTGAGTCAGGTAAGAATAGGTAAGAGTTCAGGCTGTCCTCTGTACAAACATTGTTAACTTGGGCAAGTAATTTCATCTTGTTGAGGCTCATTTACTTACAAAATTGGGAAAATGAATTTTAACTTATGTTGCTACTGAAAGATTGAAATGTCACAAATTTTATAAAACATCAGTATGGTCGTAAGCACGTAACAACTGCTCAATAAACAATTGTTAGGAGAGCTATTAAAAATCACCATTTACAGGGGCACCTGGGTGGCTCAGTCGGTTAAGTGTCTGCCTTCAGCTCAGGTCATGATCCCAGGATCCAGGGATCGAGCCCCATGTTGGGCTCCCTGCTCAGCAGGGAGTCTGCTTCTCCCTCTCCCTCTGCACTCTCCCCCACTTGTGCACTCTTTCTCTCTCTCAAATAAGTGAAAAATAAAATTTTTTAAAAATCACCATTTACATAATCCACAGCTTTCCCCAACAGGTTGGTGTCAATTTAATAGATAAGAAACAAGATGATTCCTTTTCTTTATCTTCTAGATACTTTTCAAGACATAAAGAATTCAGTTTGCTTTTTAAGTCCTCCTTGCTTATTTTGTATTGCTAGCACCAAGATTTAAAATGTTGGCCTTTCCTTATAGCATGCAAATATTAATCATCTTTCATACAAATTCAAGCTCCACCTCTTCTGTGACACTTGGAAGAATTTCAGCCCATACCGTCTGTTCCTCCTCTGACCTCCCACCACTATCATACACATATTTTAGCAGGTTGTATTTATGCTGATTTTATCTCTGCAACTCCACAGTGAGCTCCCAAGGGTATAGGTCAGGCACAACAATTATACTGTTTTGTCCTTCTACTCTATACTCCTAGTGCTGTCCTCTTTTAATACTGTTTCATGCATTAGATAAATTGTTTTTTTCCCCTTTTCATCAAATAAATTGCATGCCAGGACCATGAGAAACTTCACCTTCTACTTCTTTGCCTTACTTGCACACATGTATCTAGTCTAACAAGAGGCTGGTACGAGAGATAACTGTAGATGACCACTCAAGTGATAATCCTCTACCCACTAAGAAACAGGCATCTTACTTCCCTTTCTCTCACAGTTGGGTCTACAGGAAAACTTATGGCTACTATGTGCACATGGGCTCCCCTCTCTGCTATGTCCACAGGCAAGGTTTCAGAGGCAAGGAGGGAGGGGTAGGGCCTATGGCCCAGTGGAGAGTACATGCTCTGCTAAAAAACATTCAAATAAAAAGAGAGATGGAAAACTAAAGGGAAAAAAAATCACTACACCAGCCAAACTAACCATTTTTGTGTGCCGTATCTGCCTGAAGACTGCCAGGTTTCTTCCTGTCCGTAGATATATATTCATTGAACTTCTGAGAACAAAAGTCTCAATCCTTCTAGAAAAATGGATATCCTGGGTCAGTCTTTATTTCAAATAGCTTGTCATAGTGTCTTCATGACTATACTGACATTTGCCATATAACATGTCTTCATTTGGATTTAAAAATATCATTCCTGAAATGATGTCAAATCACATTTTTTCTTTGTCTTTTGGGATGGGAGCAGTAATTTTAGTGATCTAATTATTTTTCTGTGACTTCACATATAAATATATATGTGCAAAATTTATCTAAATGTAATTGCATTTGTATGGCTCAATATATAATTTATATATTTATTATAAATTAATATTTCCACATAGTCAATGTATTTAAAGCAGCTTAATAAACTAATACTATAAAGTCACTTATAAATAAAATTTGTATTCTAAATTATAACTTGTTATGTATTAAATATAAATTATATATAAATTTATAATTTAATTTCCTATTTCTTTAAGTTGGAGAAAAGTTTTAAGCCAACAAATATGTATAAATGCCTACAATATGCAAGGTTATATTGCTAGACACTGAACATGTTCATGATGGGTTAGAAAGTGGCACATGAGAAATTTTTATTATGCAGTGCTTGATGTTGGATTGTTTTAGTCAACTCAGATTTTGACAGTTGTATTTAAATCAGCATAGGGAAGTTTGTACTTGATTTCAACTTTACTATTGAAGAATTCCTCACAACAGTCATTTAACCAAATATTACAGACAAATAAAAAATAGGTTGGCATTCTGGATATTTACAACTAAATTTTGTTCAATTAGCTAGCTGGTCTAAAAATTCAACGAGATAAAATTATCAGCAAAATGCCTTCTGCCTATTACGAAGTATGAGTTTAGTAAAAACTCCAAGAGCCCTTTTTTTTTGTGGAAAAATTAATTTTTCATAAAAATGCAATTAAGCATTCATATTCTATTTCCAAAGACTCGTCAAAAATGATCCTAGTTTATACTTCCAATAGGATCTTGCTTATTGTATATGGATAACAATTTTTTTAAAGATTTTATTTATTTATTTGACAGAGAGAGACAAAGTGAGAGAAGGAACACAAGCAGGGGGAGTAGGAGAAGGAGAAGCAGGCTTCCTGCTGAGCAGGGAGCCTGATGCGGGGCTCTATCCCAGTACCCCGGGATCATGACCTGAGCCGATTAACGATTAACGACTGAGCCACCCAGGTGCCCCAGGGATAACAATTTTTATACAACCTTTATCTTACAAAGCTAAGATTGGGTCAAATTTTTATTTTTCCAAAAACATCTTTCTATTTATTTACATTGTCATTTCAGAGGTATGATAAAAATATTCAAAAACCTTAAACTTTGGAATTTACATGTAATTGTCTATCAAAATAATAGCAAGTATACTTACAACAAATACATTATTGAAAATATATTTCTTCTAAGTTTCACAAACCAATATCAGATAGGTAAGTTCTTAGAAATCATTTTTACAAATCAAGAAATTCAAACTACGAAATTAAATGATCTAACGCTGGAACTAAAATACTCCACTCTTTTGCTTTTCTATTTAATATCAGTGTTGACTTTGTAGTTGAAATGTCAAGTTATATTTCTATAAAGATATCCTCACTCTAAGAATTTCTCTTCATTTTGTAAGCTAAACCATGTTGAGTTGTTATTTTTTTTTAAGATTTTATTTATTTATTTGACAGAGAGAGAGCACAAGTAGGCAGAGCGGCAGGCAGAGGGAGAGGGATAAGCAGGCTCCCCGCTGAGCAGGGAGCCAGACGTGGGGCTCGATCCCAGGACCCCAGGATCATGACCTGAGCCAAAGGCAGCCGCTTAACCGACTGAACCACTCAGGTGCCCCTTGAGTTGTTATCTTAACTCATAACTTTGTCTTCTGATTAAGCAAAACAGAAAGAAATTAAGGAATTGAGACAGGAAGAAGCAAGATATAAAGAAAAATAAAGCCAACTAGATGAAAAACACCAAAAGTACAGCACCATATCTATATTTATATAAATTTATCACATTGCCTAGTCATGTGTTAGTTATATGGTAGGATGTTTATAACTATGTTTTAAATGGTCTATTGATCAGAGACATATTTCAGCAGCATTGAGAAAGACAGCCACATGCTGATGAAAGGAAACTATTTTATGTCTTAAAAACATGCTTGTCAGATTATACACTTTGTAGACTATGAGTGTATAACTGAATCATAGTGATGGGTTGCATGAGATAGAGGAGTGTCAGAAAGACCTTTCTCTATGGTTCACATCATTTTCAAACCAACATTCTTTCCCCTTCCCCTCTTGTCAACCCAATACTGGACAGATGTAAAGATTTCAGGGAATCAGAAAGATTCTTAACATGGACACAACACACTGAACCCATTAAAACAGATGATGGGTTCTCAAGTATGCCACTCTTTGAAGTGGCAAATAAGAATAATGAAAATGGTAGAACAAAAATAAACATGCACTTCAAAAAAAAAAAAACTATTTTAGGAGAAAAGATAGTGGACTGGTCTTTGATTAAGACACTCACACAATGTCATAACACATGCCTTTGTCCTGACCAAGGAAAGGGAAAGAAGTGCATTAAGTCAGCAGTGTGTTAGAATGTCTGGTAACAAATCCAGGAGCATTCTATTAAGAACATGTTCCATCATACAGCAGAGCTTAATGGGTCTTTCAGAAGAAAACCTGTTATCTATGTCCAATTGAGGGTTCATTTAACACAGCAACTTCTGCCAAAAACTTTCTAAACTTCAGTGAAGATATCAAAAGTGTAAATGGATTTGCACAACTCTTTTGACCACATGTTTTCTGGAGGTCTGAAATGAAATCAAATTTGATTTGACTAATATTTGAAAAGAATTAAAATTTTGAGAAAAAAGTACAAATTAAGATATATTTTACCTATTCTAATATCTTGAAAAAATTTAATCTTATCATGTGGGTTTCATTGGCAATTTGCTAGGTTCTATACCTGAGAAGAATTTATCCCTAGTAGTGATGAATTAAATCGCTATTATTTCTGAATAGTATTTTCTATAGTAATACTAAGAAGGAAATAATTTATTACATTAGAAATGCATGCAATAATATTTTGCTAAGTCAGAAAAAGAGAATAAATTTTAACAGATTTAAGTGGCTCAATGTGCTTGACATTTATGAAACTGTAGTAATCATAAAAATAAATAATTCCATTTTTACAAGGAAATACAGAAATTTGGTATAGAAATCCTTTTCGGAAGTATTCCTAGAAATTTCTAAATATGAATTCATGGTAATCCACAGTGAGTTGATTTCTTTATTTTGTTTATTGATTTGGAATTCTTTTATGTTACCAGCCCTTCAATATTCTACATTGTTAGCCTCTTTAGACTATTGTGTAAGTGAAACACAGCTAAAAATTATCCCAATCTACCTTGTTCTTATGAAGTGGCAGAGAATAAACAGCTGAAAAAAGAGTTGCTCAAATTTTATAGAAATTTCATTGTCTACTACAAACTGCCCAGGTTCACCATAAATCCTGAAATCCATCTTTAATTGTCTAAATCACATTTCTTTAAATGATATTAGTTTAGGCATTAATCTGAAAACCATTATAAACAATTTAAAAAATGTATATAAATCATGAAATCATTCTATCTTCCATAATGACCCATAAGATCTTTATATTTAGATGATATGTAAAAGAATAGTTATATATGGTTTTAAAAATTATTTGGGAGATAATGCAAAGCAACATATAATTTTTTAAAAATTTACTATTAATTCTTCTTGATATTATTTAGAGTTATAATCATGTAGAACCTAAAGGAACTGTTATGGGTTAAACTGTGCCCCACCCCCATCCCCCTAAAAAGAACGCTGTAGTATATGAATCCTCAGTGCTTCAGAACATAACCTTATGTAGAAATAGGGTTTAGCAGAGGTAATCAAGTTAAAATTATTATCACTGGGTAAATTCTAGTCCAGTATGACTTCTAAAAAAAGGGGAATTTGGACACAGACATGCACAGAGGAAAGACAATGTGATAACACAGAGAGAGAAGACAGCCATGTGACTACAGTGATGCATCCACAAGCCAAGGAACACCAAGGGTTGTTGGCAGAAAACACCAGAAGGGGGAAGAGGCAGAGAATGATTCTCACTAGAGCTGTCACGGACAAGATGGCCATGTCTATGTCTAGATTTCAGACTTCAAGCCTCCAGAACTGTGACAAATCTGTTGTTTTAGGCCACTTTAGTTTTTGGTACTTTGATACTGTAGGAGTAGGAAACTAATACAGGAACCTTAAAGAACTTATGATCCCATAAGTCAAAAAACTGATGTAAGAAATGAATGAGGTGTCTTGCTGCCCAAGATCACACAGCTACTTCAGACAGAACTCTAGAAATAAGACCTTGGTTTTCATGACTACAAATTCATGGCTGCCTCTTCCCTACCTTAGAGAATGAAAGATTGAATTCTCAATTTCAAAAGGCTCATCAAAAGTTCATTCCTTATATTATACAGGCATCAAAAAAATGAAATCTTGCCATTTTTAATGATGTGGATGGAACTAGAGGGTATGCTAAGCGAAATAAGTCAATAAGAGATAATTACCATATGATCTCACTGATATGTGGAATTTAAGAAACAAGGCAGGGGACCCTAGGGGAAGGGAGGGAAAAATGAGACAAGATGAAACCAGAGAGGTAGACAAATCATAAGAGACTCTTAATCTCAGGAAACAAACTGAGGGTTGCTAGAGTGGTGGAGGTTGGGAGGGATGGGCTGGCTGTGTGATGGACATTGGGGAGCGTATGTGTTATGGCGAGTGCTGTGAATTGTGTAAGACTGATGAATCACAGACCTGTGCCTCTGAAATAAATAATACATTATATGTTAATTTTAAAAAAAGTTCATTCCTTTAAGCCGTTTTATTTAGAGTCTTTTGTTAAAACTGAAAATAAACATCAATACTCTGCTTCTATTCTAATTCTTTCCAAGCAGCCATCCTCCAATTTCTAAAGCTATCTTTTCATTTTTTTAAAAAAAGATTTATTTATTTTAGAGACATAGAAAGTGGGGGGGAGGGGCAAAGGGAGAGGAAGGGGAGGGGAGAGAGAGAGAGACAGAGAGAGAGAGAAGCAGATACCCCACTGAGCATGGAGTCCAACTCAGGGCTCGATCTCAGGACTCTGAGATCATGACCTGAGCCAAAATCAAGAGCTTCATGCTTAACCAATTGAACCACCCAGGCATCCCTAAAGCTAGGTTTTCAATCTTCAAGATAGAATTAAAAATTCTAATTAACCCCTTTGATACTTGATTTTTATCAAATGATTCACTCATTATTACATGCAAAGTGATGTGACATTTAAAAATTATTAAAACAGGGGCACCTGGCTGGCTCAGTTGGTACAGCATGTAACTTTGGATCTCAGGGTCATGAATTCAAGTCCCATGTTGCAGAGCCTACTTAAAAAAAAAATTAAAACAAAATGAAGAAGAAAATGAAAGTATTATGAAAGACCAGAAACATCTCGCTTTTTATTTCATTTGTAAGAATAATTATTTCTTCCAACTAATTTGGAAGCTTCATGAAGGCAGAGAAAGATTTTTTTTGTACCTCTAACATCTAGCGCTATACCCAACACAAAATTGGTGCTCCAAATGGATCAATGCATACATTCAGTGAGCATTTATTTAGCAGTTACTGTGTGCTAGACATTACTCTGTATGCAGGGAATAAACCAATGAAGAAAACACTTGAAAATCCCTGCCATTACTGAGCTTATGTTATAATGAAGAGAGACAGAGAAGAAATAAGATAAATAAATTATACGATATATTGGAATGTGATAAATACTAAGGAAAAAATAAGGCAAGGGGCAAGGATTAAGGAATACTGAGGGTTGTTGCCATTTTGTTAGGGCTGTAAGGGCTGTTAGGGCTGCTGAGGATTTCAACTTGATATTGACACTTGAGCAAAGACTTAATGTGTGTTTGAGCTGCTGTAAGCTTGAAAACCTAGTTGCATCTTTTCATTGTCAAGAAATAAGATAGTATTATTTCTTGGTTTGCCTGGATGGTCCCAGTTTATATGTCTCTTATCTAGTGTAACTATTGGTAGCCCCCCTTTAACTCTTACTAGTATTTCAGGTTGATTGATAAATTACATCATCAGATTACTTAGATCATCATCTCTACAGAATATGTACCAATGTTTGTTAAATGAACGACTAAAAAAAATAAAAGAGAGTATCTCCATCTCATGTCTCATCATTTATTATTTGTCAAATTGTTTAACCTCCTTATACAGCAATATGGCCATCAATCCCAAAACTTTGAGACCAAGATTGGCACTAAGAGAATCTTTTAATATCCTTAGGTGAAAAGCTCAAAAGATATACTTATGATTAGCATCAACAATAACAATTTTCTCTCACTGTGTAAGTTTTATTTAGTATCCTCCTTGTCTTTCATTTCACCGCTGAGACCAACATCTTTATAGAGGTCCAGATGGTGCAGAGAGATTATAACAATGAAAGGTAGCTCATGCTGAGGGCCTGAAGGAAGAACAAATCACGGCTTGCCTGAAAGACCAATTTCAATTACATACTTACTATGTCCTTATCAGATGGGGCACTTGCTCTGTACCATGCCTCATGCAACTTTAGATAACATGTAAGTAGATAGGTAGTTGTATACTAAAGAGGGGTGTTATGGACAATTAAAATTCTTCCTACTATAAATAAGCTGAATCATATCCATTTAACAAGTGGGGGATTCATCAAAAATGATTAACTGTACAGAAATCCCATGTTAATTATCTGAGATTGTATCTTACAGAAGACTTTAGGGTTCCTTGTTACAAGAGGAAACTTTGAAGCATTCCATGTTTGTCAGGCTGGCCCATCCAATTGTATAAGTAGGTTGTCAGAAGAAGACAAAGACTTCACCTCAGATGTGTAATTTACTTTCCCCACCAGATTCCAAATTTAGGAAGAAATGCTAATTAGAGTTGGAGTCTCTTTTTGGAGTCTACATAAATTCAGCCCTGTCAACTCTGCCTATGTCCCTCTGCAAAGTGGAAAATAGTGATGTTCTACATACCATGCTAATCTATAAATAACTTCTATGCTCATTTAGCCACTTTAGTACATCCAAGAAATGACATTATGAATGAGCTACATTACCTAGAGGATACAGGCTAAATGTGGGCTCCTACACAACTTAATATGCATCTAATGTACAACTTAAGCGCTATCTTCCACACTAAGTGACAGGCAATTTATCTCCATACGTCAATATGTGTCAGGAATATGACACAGCTGTATTGTTGAAGGAATTTGAAATTTCCAGCCATAACTAGCTTTTCCTATCTCCATTTATTAACAAGCTACTTGCAGAAATCAAATTAATTGCCACATTCATGCCTACGCTTGCCTGCATTTAATTAATTTTGTTTAAGCTTTTCCTATCCTTTATTGAAATCAATCCAAGCAAGAGGTCACTGTCTAAAAGTGACGATGTTACATATTTGTGTATGTGCATATTTTGCATTGCTAAAATCCCTCTATTTCTGTTATGTAAATGATCTACGTTAGTCACAGGACATTTACCTCAATTTAATATCTGTTATTTAGAGCACTTGTTTTCTGGCAAGACAAATGTCAACAGTTTTTGAAAACTAAGCATTGGTTATTGTTTAGCTGGCAGTTACAAAATAAGCACATCTAACATTTTTGCTATTTCCTAGAAAAGATAGTTTGTAATTCCTGTAACCCAAAGGGTTTCTGGAAAAATTGCCAGTTTACTTCATAAGATCTTCATATTCTTGGCACCGATTCCCTACTCTTGTGTTGCAAAGCTATTTAGTAACCCTAGAATGTACATATTTGGAATTTAACTTAATGAAATATAATCCATTTAGATGAATAAATTGTGGAAGAAACAACGTCTTTTACATGTGGACATACTTAAGTCTTACTGACTAAAACTAGTTTACATTAACCAACAAACACAATTTTATGCAAAGAATTTCATTTTGACCACATAATATCAAATAACTATCTTGGTTGAATTTTCACAGGTTTTTTTAGCCCCCAAATGGACACAGCCTCTCCTTATAGAGACCACTGGGTCTACTGCTCTTTTGTTTTTCTAGGCACCTCATTTGTGAGTGGACAGGTTACCTGTCACCAGCAGAACTGCTTATCAATTTACCTTTCACTAAGTCATCACCTGCCACCAGTCCTGCCATATTTATCCCCTTCAAATGGTTTTATATCACTATTCACAATCTTATTTAGACTATAGATACAGGTTACTATATCTGGGAACAGTGAGGGACTGAAGGAAAAACAATCTAACAATTAATAAAGGGTATCAACAATTCAGAAGAATGATTCTTAGGTAATTTCTTAAGGTATCTTTATAGAATACAAGACAACTGTAAATAAATCACATGCTGTATAATGTTGAAGATTCCCTGAATTTGACTTCTTAAGTGAATTACAGAATGCCAAATAAACTAAAGCCAAAAATTTACGGGGATCCTAGTCAAAATTACATAGTAGAGAATAAATGCAACATGACATCAGGATGTCTGCTTTAATGGCTCAATATGAGTTTGTTTTCAAGCCCCTGGAAATTAAACTGGTGCTAGTTTTTGTAGCTTGGTCAAATTGTCTGTGAGCAATTAACTGGTAACCAACTGCTAATTAGAAAATTAATTTATGAAGATGACCCCCAAAGTGGACGATCTCTAAATGTTCAAGTAATGACTCCCTATGGAACTCCTTCCAATATCACATTGTTTTTATGAAGCAAGACTGATTTCTTTATTATAAAGTTTCATGTCAGTAAATAGTACTTTCCTATCCCTGCTAGCAAAGCAGACATTAGAAGCTATGATTGTAAGTAGTTTCTGTTACAAGAATTTTATGCTGATCCTGTCCCTTCAGCATTATTAGAGAGATATCCCATCATTTACATATGTTTGGAAATAGTAAAGGTGAAGTCTTTGAGTATAGTACTCATTATCTCCAAAAAGAAAGAAAATGAAGGGAAAAGGAAAAAGGAAAGGAGAGGAAAGGAAAAGAAAAGAAAAGAAAAGAAAAGAAAAGAAAAGAAAAGAAAAAAGAAACGAAATGAAATGAAATGAAACAAAGAAACAAATCAGAGAGCCAGAAGGCTGGGAGGTCTGTGGAGGACACCAACTAACTTGGATATATCCCTCATGCTGGGACCCTGGATCCAGGGCCAGAAGACCCCATCATTCAAACTCCTGTCTCCCTGGAAGGGGGATCACCAGGACTCTTCCACAAGCTATTAATTCCCTTAATTAAAACATGTTTCCCCCAATGGAGGCTTATCAGAAATGTTTAAAAAACCATATAAGTTGAAACCTTAACAATAAGGCACATTATTTTTCAATGTATTAAATTCTTGCTTTTGATGTGTAAGTCTAGTTCCCTTACCTCACAGAAGAAAACTGGACCACAACATATGAGAAAATGATTGAGGAAAAGGATGTACCAGTTTTGAACTAAAGATGGAGGCTTCCCTCCTTCAGAAGGACTTCTGATGTTTTTCCCTATTAGTTTATTATGTACCCTGTCATGGAATATGCCTATTGTAGAACTGCCCCACTCACCTTTTCATTTCATTTCATTGATAATGAGTAGAAGCCCATACAGTGGTAATTCCCACTGAGAACTGAAACTACCTATCCCCTACCGGGTTTACTGTTTATTAACGTGACTTCACTATTACATTTTTCTTATTAGTATAACTTAACTATTCTAGGAGACTCATGGCCCAGCAAATAACTTGGTCGTGAATTACAGAAAACTCCCAAAAGATTCATCCAGTTTTCCATAACACACAGTTAATACCCTAAGACTCTTCTGTACCTCTTTCTTCCAAATCCTACAAGTGTTATTTTTACCAATCCATAACTGTTACATTATGATCTTTAGCTATTTTCAATTAAGTCCCTACTCTGAAAGACCCACCTTAAACCGAACTTCTAATTCTCAATTTATTCTGACCTTGTCTTCACTCCTCTGAGACTGTGTCATAGCCAGTCTAGGCAGTCCCTCACCAGAGTAAGCAATGCATTCAGCTTTGTCTTATTAACAGATGATGTTGGTGATATTTAGAGAGCAGGCATTTAGAATGAACCATTTCTTTTTTTTTTAAAAGATTTTATTTATTTATTTGAGAGAGAGAGTGAGAGAGAGAAAGAGCACAAGAGGGGGGAGCGGGAGAGGGAGAAGCAGACTCCCCGCCGAGCAGGGAGCCCGATGTGGGACTCGATCCCGGGACTCCAGGATCATGACCTGAGCCGAAGGCAGTCGCTTAACCAACTGAGCCACCCAGGCGCCCAAGAATGAACCATTTCTTATACAAGACAGAAAAATGTACAGATTAGTGGGAGAAAACCATTCTATAAAAAAGTAGAAATAATGTTTTTAGAATTCCTCTTGAAGAGAATTTAATCTTTGGTTTTAATTCCTCCTATGTTTTCCTGGTTTCCAGAATAGTTGGTATGTCACTTTTAACACAAGAAAAGGGGTAAACAGACTGCCCTAGGTTACAAGAGGTATCATGGGTTGGGGACCGATATGAGAACTACCTAGTAAACATATTCATCGTATAGTATAGTTAACCATTCCCAACTAACCCCTGAATTAAAACAATTGCCTTTGAAATGAATAGGAGAGAGTCCTACAGTTTGGATCAATCCAGGAGATCATCTCAGATATTATCCTTATCCTTAAAGGGACCAAGCCTATAAAAGCCATCATAATAACTACCATTTACTGAATATTTACTGTTTAGTGCTTATTCTGAGCCAGAGAATGAAAATATGGGATCACTCTTAATTTTCACATCAGTTTTCTATGGTGGATGCTATAATCATCATTTTCCAAAGAAGAAAGTGATGCAGATAGATTAAGAACCTTCCCTAACATCCAATTAAAAAATTCCTCCATCTCTGTCACTCTCTCTTGAAACAATGGTTTGCTTTTCTCATGGCACATTTCATACTCCAGAATTATCTTGTACATTTGATTGTTTACTTGTTAACTCTGTTTCCCCAACATAAATTTATACGTCAGAAGATTAGGGACTTTTCCACTTATCTACCTCTATATCATTATTGCCTAGACTAGTCCCCAGGACATAGCAGATGCACAATAAATATTAAATGAATACGATAAAGATTATGAAGAGGTGAGGGCTGAAATACAAGATTTTAAAAGGTCCTTATGTAATTCTGACATGCACACCCCTCTCCCCTTCATGAACATGTCTTTATGGTATAAATATCTACTCTGACAAAAACTAAAAGGAAAACAAAGGCTTTTTATATTTTAGAAGAAAAAAAGTAGAAAATTCATATGAAAGTTCACTTTGACAAAAGTGACAATTCTTTAGCAATAATGAATTTGTTAGCTTACAATCAACTGTCAATAGCATATATCAATATTACTGACTGAGTTTTAGAGATTACTGTTTCAGTGTTGTTTTTCACATTAAAATTTCTTTTCTAGCATCTAATAGTGGGTGACAAGCTGTAGAGTGTTGGCAGGTAGGAGTAGGAGAGGTCTGTAGAGATGACTTAAATAAAAATTCTCATTGGCTTAGACATATTTTTTTTTCCCTAGAATCACAGGTGACCTCTACACACAACCACTAGTCTGCTTTTTTTGTTTCATTTTTTTCAAGCATCGGTAAAACATACAAGGTCTTATTGAATTCTCCACAACTGAAGCTATCACAGACCTGTCTTAAATCAGTATTCTCAAAACGTCAGGCATGAGGCCTGAAAAGAAGGGATGTTCTTCACTCAAATCAATTTGCTCACTCAAATCAATCTACTACAGTAGCCAGTTAACAACTCCTGGTCTGCAAGCAAGAAATTCTTTTTTATTTTTTTCTTGTTTTTAAGATGTGACTCCTACGGTATATTTAGCTCATGTTACCATATTTATCTTAATATCCTTAAGAAATCTCTGTACCCTCTCAAAGGCTCATGTAAATATTTGGAAATACACTGAGGCTAGATCTTACACCCTAAAAGACATTGTAGTCAAAGAAACAGCGTACATCCAAAAATTAAATTAAAAAAAATTCCACCTGCAGTTGTGCTACTAAATTCCTCACATTGTTTTTACTATGAAAGCAACAATTCAAGACAAAATAACAATTCAAGTGAAAAATGTGATTTCATTTGAAAAATGTGATTTCATTTATGATTCCCTCATTTCAATTAATAAATCAGGAAACGGGCATTTAGTGAGAATGTGTAACCAATGAAGGTCCCGGATAAGTAAGAAGGAACTTGGATTGAAAGCCAGGTCTGACTTCCGGAGTTAAGTCTCCAAGCCATTGGCACTCTGCCATTGCTCTTCCTGACACTAGCATTCCCTGGGAAAGCCATTCCTCAAGGAGTCAGGGTTATCACCTTGTGTGCACAAGTTTAAAAATGCTAGTTACACATTTCAGAAGAACTGTCCTCTACTTCTCTGCCTTGGCTTGGCCGGCAGGTGTTTGGCTTGCTCTTCACCTACAGTTTTAGAGGGGGAAATGTTTGAAGGAAAGCTGATGGCTATTGAGTTCTGAAAAAAAGCCTGAAGAAAAATGCTGTGGGGCCTCCTGTTAACATTCTAGAAAGGATTCACACAGGAAGACTCTATAGAGTTTTGAAGGATTTATTTTGTTTCAAATTTCCCCGTTAAGCTGCTCAGACTCAAAAGTGATTAGGCAGAAACATGTAATAGAACAAATCTACCAAGGCTTGTCTTCGCAGGCAGCAAAAGTGGCAGGGTTGTCTGTGTCCCCCTGCACACTCTCAGGGGGCAAGAACCCAGGGGTTAGTGCATAAACTGGTACTGTAGGGCAGGCAGAACAACTGGTACCTTGGGGCTTCCAGGAAGGGAGGAAAGGAGACTGACTGCTCAAGTTTATCTAAAACTGAGGAAGGGACTTGTCTTATCAAAAGTAAGTCCCAGCTGGTTCCCCACATGTAGCCATTACTATGTCTTACCTGTCAACACTCATTGTGCTGCTCTTGACAGAAATGTCTTTCTTTCTTTCCAGTTACTTTATAAGATTCTTCAAAGAGCAACTTAAATCTCTCCACCTCCAGGAAACTCTGCTGATCTCTAATTTCCAGCATCTCTGAAATGCTATGGCATATGTATCCTGAACTATGTAACAAAGAATATAATTTGACACTTGGGCAAGAAGGCCTTAACATTCCCCTCAACTAAACTTTACACAGGTTTCTTCCAATCTAAAGGAAGGCTCCTGACCTCCCTTTTCCTAGAGCATTTACTTTAGAAAACTTGGAACTGTAAATTATTTCTCTGTCCCTTTGAGGTGTAGATCTTCTTCTAGATACTCACTAGTTTTACAACCCAGAGAGGACTCTCTCAAGGACTTGGGAGACAACCCTTTGACATGTAATCATCAAGATAGGGTCCCAAATCCCAGTCACTGTGGGATGGCAGAAGCCTAATTTTAATAAGCACCAATTAGCAACCACATAGGGCCTAATCACTTTGACCAACCTCTCCCACCAATGTCCGCTGGTACTTTCCACTACTTCACCCCAGCTATCAAAACTCTCCTGTCTTTCACTTCAGTGGACTGAATTTAACCCTTCTCTCCTATTGCAATAGTCTTGACTCTATTACAATGATCTTGAATAAAGTCTTCACTTATTTAACTTGTGTGGTGCAATTTCTCTTTGACACACTGCCTTTTGAATTTAGCAGTTGTTTCCTGTGTGTTAATTTTGCTGAACAGAATATATGACACTGAATTACAATGTATAATTAATCTGGGTCTTTCTGCAAAGTTTTTGGCTAAAATATTCCATCTTACTCGACCACTTCCACTTTTCCCAGTACATCGCCACATCGCCACCCCCCGCCCCATCTTCTACACACTCTATGTCTGAATTCTAAGTTTTGGAAAAGTACATATTTGGACCTCCCTCTCCCACTGCTTTTAACAGGGGCTAAGAAGCAGTCAGTAAATACCAACTGTGTTGGCAGTCACATGCTGGATCTCAGAAAACAGATTACACACGTGTCCACAATGATTAGCCACTGTAACTGTTAACTCTTTCTTGCCTCAGTCAGAGAGGGTGCAGAATTCTTTCAACTTCACATTCCAGACAGCTAGTTCTGTTCAATCTGGTTCCACACACTAATTGAAACCTACTTGCCCTTCTTAGACTAAAAGAAGTCTTTTTAATCTAAAGAACAAATGATTTCCAACTGTTTTTGACAAGGTTCATCACCTCTGTGCTTAAAGGACTGTTTATTATATGGTGTGTAAATTATTTTACATTCTTAAAAAATCAATATTGAAGAATAAACTGTGTTTTTTTCCCCCACACATATCTGAGTTGTGAAAATCACTGGCAGAGGGCATCTAAAATTAAACAGACCAAAAACATGCTCAAAAACAACAGATTTTGTTTTCTTGAGAGAACTTTCCCAGTCAGTATATCTACCTTGGAAAATAAAGCCTTCTGATCGCGATTGCCTGAAAATTTTCCAATGCTTTTCTTCTAAAACTGGGCATTGTTATTTCTGAGGGAGTGGAGCTGGGGTAGAAGGTTCTCCTTTCTAATAGGATCACTCTCTCTTACTACCTTTCTATACCTTAGGGTTTAGAATGTAAAGAAAAGAAACAAGGAATCACTCTAGCAGACTAATTTTATGAAAAAGGGATCACCAGGAAGAGGCTTTTCTGAGATAAAAATACAAGAATTAAAGAACTAAAGGGACATGAATCCACGATATAGCCACTTACTATCCACTGTTTTCTGCCTTAAAGGGATTAGATATTTATTGCTAAAAAAGGAGGGAGGTGAGAAGCCCCATCTCCACACAGCCTTGTATGTCAAGGTATACACTTGATACAAGATGAGTGATATGACTTTCAGGGTTTATTAACTTCAAATAAAGATAATTCATGAGAAATGAAAGATCTTCCAGATGAAACAGATAAAACATAAAGGAGAGACCAAGAGGAGAGATGGAAAGGGAACAGAAACACAGCTGTCCAAGGTTCTCACAGCTTTCTATTGCCTTTTTTCGGGACCTTATGAGGACCCTTAAATTCAGTGAGATACAACTGTGTCTTATAATTCACAGTTTTTGCTAATGGTGGCTTAAATTATTTTCTTTAATTAAAAAGAAAAGATACACTAAGATACTCCTAACTGTGCCTTTGTTCTTACTGTCAGTAACAAGAGAAAACACTTCAAAGGGCTTTAAAGTCTTTTCAGCAATAAAAAACTAAAGGAGAAATTGCTAAGCTATGTTAGTGATGGTCTGAAAGTCAGGGAACCCAGGTGGAAGGGCAGATGGTTGTAGCCAGAAGGAGAGAGAATGGGCCAAGTTCTTGGAACCCATGGGATATAGAGATGGAAGGTGAATAGAATGTTGGCCAGGAGAGATAACTGGCCTCACAGGATTTGACCAGGCAAAAGAACCTATTCTCTCATATGGTAGTTTTACAACATGACATTTAAAATACCTTCTTAAATGGATTCTAGAATATTATACACAAGGGGAACACCACAACCCCCTCTTTTCCCCATTCCAGACAAAGAAGGCAAGGGAAGGCAACTCTAAGCAAGAATGGGAATGATTCTTTTCTCTGGCCAACTGAACTTATTTTTTAAAAAGATTTATTTATTTGAGAGAGAGAGAGAGTGTGCGGGGTGGGGGGGTGGGCAAAAGGGAGGGTAGAAGGCAAGGGAGAGAAAAACCCAAGCAGACTCTGCGCTGAGCCCTGAGCGCAGAGCCCAACACAGGGCTTGATCTCACGTCCCTGAGATCATGACCTGAGCCTAAAGCAAGAGTCAGACATCTAATCTACTGTGCCACCCAGGTGCCTTTCTAGCCAACTGAACTTTGAAGAGCCTTTGATACGCTTCTCATTTCACTATATTTTGTTGTTACATAAGAATAGAGAATTAAAGTATAATTTTTTTTATGATTGAAATATAAGTTTGCCTACTTGCTCAGATCCCAGCAGAGAGCCAGATTTCTGCCACTACCTCGATTGTCAAAAAGACTCAGGTTCTCATCCAAGACCTTTAGCAACTTAACTTCTTTGAAGTCTGTTTTTGCTTAGGGAGAAGAATGATTATATTTGTCTTTCACACAATCTCAGAGTTGGAAAAAAAAAACATAGAGGTTATCAAATCTAATTTCTCATTCATATATTGACACAACTCTGTCAATATTTGCTTGATATTTTTTATTTAAATAAATTCACTTTTGGAGGGGAATAAATTCACTTTTCACCTTTTCACAGTATTTTACAAGAAAATTAATACCATTGACATGAATAAAAAACTGGTCGCATAAGGTCACAAATAGAAAGTATTAAGAAGATGTTCATCTGAATACCACCTAAAATCAACTAGTATATATGTTATTCACTATCTTAGCAAATATCATCCTTTCCTCTTGCCATCCACAAGAATATCATAAAGGATTTTTCAAAATACTGTGCTAACAAGCAGGTATCTATTATTCCCAAAGTGGTTCTCCCAGAAAAGAAATCTCAATTACTCGGGTTTGGTTTGTTCTTAGGAAGCCCACCTTGATTCGCTATTAGTATTCACTATTGAAAACAACCCAGAACCACAAAGATGCTGTGACACTTGCAAGAGGAGCGGTTCTTTGTAGAATAAATGTGTTGTAATGATCTCTTTCTCTATTGTCTTAGGACTGTCTGTATGTGTTGACTAGTTGCACAAAGGAACTTTTAGACATTCTATATGCTCACATTTCTTCAACTGCATACTGAACAAAACAATTTCACAGTAGGATATCAGTGAAGATTTTAAAATGGAAATCTGCATGAAAGCACTGCAATAACATGCTATCATTGCTCAAAAAGAAAGAATCCTTCACATCCAGGTTCTCCAAAGGCTCATTCAATGATTGTTTGCAGTGGAACAAGTCACTTACATTTCTCTGTATCAGAGTCACAAGTTTAATTTAGTCTGTGCGTTTTACTTTTGAACTTGCAAAGCAGACTGTGGCTTATAGGGGAGATGGCATTGAAAATTATATGTGAGATGCCTTCTTGTAGTAACCTATCTTTATTTGTGTCTTAGCTTTTGCAAGAAACAGGGCCAGAAAAAAATAGAGTTAGAAGCCCCATCATACATTCATATGATTAGAACTCTGGGCTTAAGGAAGAAATCTCTTTTATACCTATGATAAACTTGGGTGTTTAATTTTCCTTGCAACCAAGCATATCCCTTACTGGATAAATTGCTCAAAGAGGCTCTCTATACAACTTGTTATCCATAAACACAGGCACCCTAATCTGTATTTGTTACCATTATTTTCTTTAATATGTAAGTCAATTATAGCAAGCTTTAAATAGAGCAGCATAATGAGAAAATCTTCTCATAATTGAAGAAAAAAGGAGTATAGAACTTCCTGCCAACATAAAATGTTAATTTTGTAAACACTTTATGGACTTTTTCTAATTTCTATGTTTTAGTCAGACTGTAGGTTTTTGCAAAATAATGTTTTTAATGAAATTTCCCCATTGAGTGCAATTTTCTTACTTTAAATGATGACTACATTTTGAATGTGAAACGTCTGCAAAATTCTCCTTGGCAAAAGACAAGATTGAAATCACTTCCATTTTCAGGAAATTGTGTAATCAGCATGGCAGATATAGCAATAGATATTTCCCTTCCTTTTAAACTTAGAGACCCAGAAACTTATTATTTGAATAGCTATAAAAATTGTCACTTCATCTCACAATTCAATATTGCCATTTAATACAGAATTATATTAGACTTCAAAAAAGAAAAAAATGGATGAGCAAAAAAAAAAAAAAAAAAACATGTACACACACACACACACTTTTTTTCCTACCAGAAGTTAAAATTACATTTCACTTAACTGACTAAAAATACAGAGCATAACCTCTCTTCTATGTTAACCCATCTTCATGTAAGATCTGTTCTAGTATGCAAGCATATCCAAATGCTAAAATTCACAGAACAGTGCAAGGGGAAAAAAAAGAAAATCCAATGGAAACCTACCAGTGGAAGAGGAGTGTATTCCTCTTGTTTTGCACTTGCTTTGAAATCCACAGATGAGTGTAAGGAAAAAAAAAAGAAGAAAATCCAATGGAAACCTACCACTGGGAGTGGAGTGTATTCATCTTGCTTTGCACTTGCTTTGAAATCCACAGATGAGTGCAGGGGAAAAAAAAAAAAAGAAGAAGAAGAAAATCCAATGGAAATCTACCATTGGGAGCAGAGTGTATTCATCTTGCTTTGCACTGCAGTAGAGTACATTCTATGGAGTTCATTTCAAATAGCAATAGCTTAACTTTAAGCTATATTGTTTTACATATTTTAAACCACACTTCGTTTGAAAGAACAAACTGGTTATTTCCAAGATGTCTCACTGAAAACTTATTACAGTTTGAGGAAAATGAGACTTGGTGCTTGGCAGAATAGCCAAAGGCCTTTTGCTTTTCTGACTACTATTCAAATTTTACTTGGCCCAACTTGACAATCATTCTTCCTGACAACTTTAACAGGTTTCTCTAAGTGGTGTGATACCTTCAGTTTTCTTCCACTTGGGATTCTGCTCTACAGCTAATGCAGGCACAAAGGACTTGAAAATACAATATTTTTACAACTATGAAAGTATTTTTTTATTTGGCTTTCCAATTACTATGCTCCGTGGATGACATATAGGAATAGAAGAAAAAGCAACAGACCAGGACAGGTTTTTTGTGGGGTGTTTTTGTTTGGCGGTGTTTTTTTTTTTCTTCAGATTTGGCAAGCACCAGGAAACTATTTCAGATAGATTATAATAGGGTCCTCTCTTCAGAGATTTGGATTAAGTGTGTCTGGGGTTTGGACCAGGAAACCTGTGTTTTGAAAAATGTCCTCAAATTATTCCTATATTGGCTACCATGTTCCAGTTCAAGTTCCCTCTCTGAACACCTTGGAGTAGCAACTAAATTACCAGAAAACCAACAGTGCATGACGGGAAAGAGGAAGAGTGTGTGTATAGAAGATATTCTTTCTCCCAAGTTTTGTACCTTTCTATTATTCCATGTCATGTGTATTTTCTATCTTAAATATCAGTTCAGCAGAAGAAAGGAAGACTGGTTATTTACTTGAACTGCCTATAGAGTGCTACAGATAAATGTTCATAAGAATTTGCTCTCTTAATGTCCTTATTGATACCTATAGTCCCCTTCTCACTTGCTCTGCATGTGAACTTGATGATCCCATGTGCTAATTGCAAAAAAAAAAAAACCCACTATGTACAATGAGCAACAGGGTATGAGTAGTCATTTTTCCACCTAGTAGGAAGCCAGAGTCTCTAAGAATGCATTTCGTTAGGGACATAATTATGTCCCTTTGTGCCTGCATTAGCTGTAGAGCAGAATCCCAAGTGGAAGAAAACTGAAGGTATCACACCACTTAGAGACAGCTGGTTGTTCTCAGTTTTCCCTGAAGACAGAATGAAAGATAATAAGCTACAACCATTCAGGTAACGCTCACATTGCTGGGAAGTAATCTCTAGAACTACTGGGAAGAACAGTCTGATGACAAAGTACTTCTGGTTTCAGCTATGGAAGAGGACGTTGAGGGACTTATCACCTTAAAAACTAGACAGTTTCTCACCTGGCTAGTACTATTCATGCACACCTCTCCTACCCAGAAGGCAAGAGGAAGACTGAGGAACCTGCTCAGGCTGTTTGCAGCCCTGTATATTTATGGTTAACTCTTTTTTTTTTTTTTTAAGATTTTATTTGCGAGAGAGAGAATGAGAGACAGAGAGCATGAGAGGGAGGAGGGTCAGAGGGAGAAGCGGACTCCTTGCTGAGCAGGGAGCCCGATGTGGGACTCGATCCCGGGACTCCAGGATCAGGCCTGAGCCAAAGGCAGTCACTTAACCAACTGAGCCACCCAGGCGCCCTATGGTTAACTCTTTTACAACAACCTCAGAAAACAGATTTCTCCCTCAACCTGCACGTATCTTCTTACTTTTCTCATTTACTGTATTCTATAAGAGTAACTCCAAGAGAAAAAGTGAGATAAAGAATAACCTAGTCAGTGAAAAAAAAAAAAAAGATTTATTCTAGGCTTATAACTTAGAGCAAATCTAGTATCAATATATTGTCAATGTTTCCCCCAAATTTTATATCAAGACAAGTGTGTATAAAAAGAGGTATTTATTTTTAATTGTCTAGGAATGTTATCTTAGGCAAGTGTCAGAGCCTGACGAATATTTGTGATACTTAATTACTTCTGTGTTTTAATTCATTTAATTTTTCCTCTAAGGATCACATTCAATATCACATTCCTGTGTAGGAATTCCTATGGTATGACTAGTTTAGATATTAGAGGGGTTTTGAATCATGAATAATTCTAAGAGAACTAGCTCTGGCCATTCTCACAAAAATTGTCACATCCAGTGCGCCATACACAACTGGGAACAAATGCCCTTTTATATTGTTATCAAGGGCCAGTCTTCTACAGTTACTTTTAAGTCAAGCTGGTGAAACTCTTGCACCAGTCTAAATGTTAACACTGAATTTCACAGTACTGCTTTCTTTTTTCATTGCATATATATTGAATGATATGGATAGTATTTTAATTACTTGGGTGCTTTGTGGAGAGATGACCTGATAAATTCACTTCGGGCTAAGAGCTGAGCCTGTGTGCCCTCTGAGTCAGTTTTTAGAAAGAGTAGGAAAGAGAACTTCATACTGCCAGGATGAGTTCAGGAAGGAGGGGGGAACCTGGCCGAGGGGGGGCACTTGGTGGAGAGGTCAGTGAAAAAGCCTTTGGCAGTCGCACGTCTGGGAAAGAACTTTGGTGAATAGCTATGGCTATCAGTATTTTTTATGGGTCAATTTTGGATGTGAAAAATGGTCTTCCTTTCCTGTTCTAAAGGATGATCACTGATGAATTTTATGTGGCTCACTGATGCTTTTGTGGAAGTAGATTCTGTTTGGAGGGCTTACAGAGAAAAATGAAGAGGCAGTTAACATCTAGGTTTTAGAAGTATATACTCAGAGACTAACCTCTTTGAAAAAAAGATATATGAGGATATCAATTTCACTGGTGAGTTGTTCATCATTTCCCATGAGACTACAATTCTTCAAGGTCTAGGTCAAGGCCTTTTTCTCCAGGAAGCCATTTCTGAGTATCCCCTCCTCAGTGATCTTCTTCCCTTTTGAACTCATACAATTCTTACAGCCCGTGCCATTTAATTTAGCATGTAATTCTATTGCCTTATAGAAGACTTAATACAAGTAGATGGAAAACAGAATGGGATTCAGATCAAAGCCTAGCAACCTTATTATTCATTCAAGCCAGCACTAGATGATGAGGGTTTATAGCACCTGCTGAAACATGATGCAATTTGACGCAAGGATCTTTTTCTGTTAAACTTTTACATGTGCTTCTGGGTGCTCTGGTTCAGAGGAAGATAGCAACATTTTATTGGTGGGTAAAGTGGTTTTTTTTCCTAACATCTAAAATTAGCATGGGTGTGTGGGGGGGTACTCAGGATGTTTTATCTCATAGATTTTTTTTCAGAATGCCTCAATACAAACTTTCGTGAAATGCTTCGTTGTTTACGGTTAGATCTCAAAAGGCTGGTTGAATTAAGCTCTACATATTCATCAACAGGCATTGCCAATAAAGAAACAAATAAAGCAAATTAGTATTTTTTAAAACTCTGTCTTCAGAAAATGTCTATGTGGTTTTGAGGAACAAACCAGTATCATAAGAAGCAGCACCATTGTCTCAGTGTTTGGGCACAATCTTTCTAAAGGACATCTGTGGCTCTCCTTTTCAAGCTTGGAAGGCTGCTATCTGAATCAAACTCAGATGCCTTTGTTGGGAAAAAAGAGTCTGAATTTTGAGTTTTCCATTTAAGTTGAGAAACAGCTTTCTCCACTCAAACACAAGATGCAATCTATTTTACAGAGTGAGATTAACAGCAGTGATTGGCTTAGAAATAAAAAAGTCTTGAATAAAACAGCACATATCAAAAGGCTACTTAAAAAAAAGTTGTTCTTTGCTAAGGTGATGGAGCATACTATATATTTGCAGATCATTGTTATAATTTCAGTAATACTATGCAGACTACTTAAACTCAAGCCATTTGACATCTAAAAACTCCAGAATTTTAAATCAGAAACCAAGATGGTTGAATTAGGCTTGTAAATATGATATCTGCATTTCAATAAAAAAATGTACCATTTTATCTAGAATAAAACCCACCCGGGGGCGCCTGGGTGGCTCAGTCGTTAAGCGTCTGCCTTCAGCTTGGGTCATGATCCCAGGGTCCTGGGATCGAGCCCCGCATCGGGCTCCCTGCTCCGTGGGAGGCCTGCTTCTCCCTCTCCCACTCCCGCTGCTTGTGTTCCCTCTCTCGCTGTCAAATAAATAAAATCTTTAAAAAAAAAAAAAACCCACCCGGCAAACTCTCAATGCAACAGTGATTTACTTGGAGGCCCAGAAAGTGGCTATCAGTAGATATTCCATTTTTCTCAGATGAAAACATTGAGTGAAGTACACTTCCTCCTTGATAGGAAGCCCAGCTCAGAGATAAACTTTTGATGGATTCATTAATAGCCTGGCCTGTAAATCTTATCTCCACTGAGATCTTAAAGCAAATGGCATTATTTTTTCATTATGCTGAGGCCCTTACCATCCTGTTCTGAGTCAGTACTTCAACCTAACGGCCTAAGAATATTTAAAAAGTGAAGAGAAGAAAGGAAATACATTTTTCTTTTTTTCTCTTAATGCTCACTTCACATGTACAGTTACTAGCTCTGGGTCCAGTGAAGCATTTGGTCTCTGCATACAGAATTCATCCATTCTTTGTCTTCCAACACCCCACCAGACCCCTGCACTTCCCAAATGACCAGTGCTTTGGCAGGGGTTGTGGGTAATGTAAAGAAGCAAGATTTAGCAAGAAAGAAGGAGATTTTCTAAGTATTAGCTGAATGCCACAGTACACTGCATCATCTTGTTAAGTTCAAATAAGAATTATTTCTAGGGGGGTGCGCCTGGGTGGCTCAGGCGGTTAAGCGGCTACCTTCAGCTCAGGTCATGATCCCAGGGTCCTGGGATCGAGTCCCGCATCGGGCTCCCTGCTCAGTGGGGAGCCTGCTTCTCCCTCTCCCTCTGCCTGCCTCTCTGCCTACTTGTTCTCTATGTCAAATAAATAAAGAAAATCTTTTTTTAAAAAAGAATTATTTCTAGGGGTAATGTGGAATTACTGAAAGCAAGACAAAATTAGATAATTTTACAGAAAAACAAAATGATTATTCAGAAAAACAAAGAGGTGCAAGAAAAAAGAGGAAATCTTCATCTGTTTTTTGGGGGTGGGTGAAGGGAAAAGTCTAATAGAAATATATACAGATTGGTTTTAGGTTTCTTTTGTGTGTGTGTGACAAATGAACAATTTGGCAGTGTGCCATGGGGAAGGTATGGACAAAATGTTTTCACTGATAATCACTGCTGGGCAAAAAAATAAATCATAAGATATACCCAACTCTCCCTTTCAAGAAAGTAACTTGAACCCAAGGAGAAACTCTTCAAAAATTTCACATTTTTAATACTCAGAATGTCATTTCCTTCTAAAAAATGAATGTTCATGCTATACTGGATACACATTTATCAATTAAATTTAGAGCTAAATATTTATGTTTATCCCCTTATAAACTATGGATACTAATAAAGCAGTCTTTTTCCTATTGGGATCCAGTTCCACATGGGAAACTGTCCTCATATTTTGTTCTTTCTAAAGCCCTTATGATATATTACAGTTTTTTTTTTTTTTTAGTTTTTGTTTTTGTCTTTGATTTTGATTAAAAAAAAAAGATGGAAAAAGACCTATGATTATGACCCTCAGTCAGTCAATAATTATTTAGTGGTTATCCACAACATGGATAGCACTGTACTAAGTTGATTTGGTGATAAGATAAAAACACTGTCCCTGACATAAACAACATGTCAACATCAGGAAAAACAAAACCAAACTGTGAGGTAGGTCAATTATCTTTTTGGTTGCCTATTTGTTTGAATTTTCAAAACCTCAGAACTCTATACTAACAGCTTCAACCTAATATTTTAATTCTACTTATGGAATCAGAAGCTAAACAGGATTTTAGGGAAAGGGAGATCAGAAAAAGTCTTTGTGGCTTAAGGTATAAGCTGAAGAGGTCCTCAAAAGGTGGGAGGGTATTTTGTGAGAAGATATGAAAGGCCATTTCTTTTTTTTTTTTTAAAGATTTTATTTATTTATTTGACAGAGAAAGACACAGCGAGAGAGGGAACACAACCGCGGGGGGAGGGGAGAGGGAGAAGCAGGCTCCCCGCCGAGCAGGGAGCCCGATGCAGGACTCGATCCCGGGACTCCAGGATCATGACCTGAGCTGAAGGCAGTCGCTCAACCAACTGAGCCACCCAGGTGCCCGAAAGGCCATTTCTGATCAAGAAAGTAGCACATGCAAAGGCTTAGACCTGGGATTTATCTGGGGTATCTTGCCACCTGGGTAGAGGACATTAACCTGCCAAGGTGGGAAGAGTCAGGAAGCACAGGCAACAGAGTCAGGGTGAGCCTAGAAAACCAGACAGAGAAGTTTGTATTTGATGCACAAATTATTTTTTTGTTTCACCTTCACTGACCATTTCCTGAGTTCTTTCTCTGGGCCAGGTTCTGCACAAGAGCCCCAGAGTGAGACAAACTGGCATGACCCAGACCACACAGAGTAGAGACTAAGACTAAAGGGCCAGCCTTGGAATCCTATTCAAGTCAAGTGTTTGCGAATTCAACATGGAGAAGGAAAAGAAGGAAAACATTTATCAAGGAGAATATGATCTTTCATTTCACTTGATCTTATATGTGGTAAAATATTTTATAAAGGGATTTATAATATTATAATAACAACATAGGAGTTTCAATAGTATGTTTCCTTCTAAGATACTCAAAGAAAGAACGATGAGCTAACTTTAAGAAGAATAATCATGTTTTTCAGATGACCTTTCTGAAATGATTATCAAAAAGACCTCTAGTCTTTATCATGTCTAAGATAAATAATTATACCACTGCAGCAATTTCAGGTCTGGGCTGCTTCCTGAATGCTGCCCCAAATAAAGGTCTTCAAAACACTTTCCAAATATGCTAATTAGCTGAGTGGGTTTGTGTGTGTTCTAAACTATATTGAGTTTCAGAACCAATCTGCTTCACAGTCAGCTGAGGGAATAAAAGCACAGCTTGATTTGAGGCTAGCAGAGTGAAGGACAAGTGCATTTTGTCCCCTTTCACACCCTGTAGCTTCACTGTGTGTCGGTACACTACTCTCTAAAGATTAGGCTGTAAACGGCCATTCTTTTTGAGACTTTAACACAAAAGCTTTTGACATAAGGTTTCTTCTAAAAATATCTGAAAACAATTTAATGTGTTCTTGAAGCTGAAGCACAGAACTACATTTTCCCATCCCCATACCCCATCCCTTCCCACCCTATTACAGTGATTTCCAAATGAATAGCATTGGGTTGATTGCTTATCAGGCTGGATAATGGCCTAATTTATTATAGAAACCCTAGTCAGACATAGAAAAAAATGGCAAAATCCCACTGATTTATCAAATCCTTTTGAGACATAGGATCTATGTGCAATAAAAATCTGCTAGAACACGGTGAGCCTATGAGATGGGAGATTTTTGTCTCATTAGCACCAGCATTTAAAAATAAGGCACCACCTCAGGTTAAAATGTAAGCCTGAGACTAGTGTGCAGGACACCTAAATAAGTCTTAATAGTGTGCAAACAGCAAGATTAGTGTTTCTGGGTCTCTATGGTGCACAAGTGTCCCCCTGTCTTATCCAATTTAAACACAACAGGCTGTTGGTCATTTGGGGTAAAAAAGTCAAGGCAGACAAACAAAGGACCTCAGGACATTTTCCTTTCACTAGGTATTTGGATCCCATGCAACCAGTCATCCATTTATTAAACATTGACCAAGATGTTAAGTGAACAAAACAGCAGTGAACAAAAACAAATGTTTCCAGCCGTGATGAAAATTTAAAAACCTATGGGTCAAACAAAAACACGAACTTCAGCCTAATTTGAAGCTCCTTAAAGTAGGGGATTGTCTTATTAATATTTTCATTCTCCAGTAGACTAGCAGAATGACTTATAAATAATAGGGACCTAATATGTATGAAGAAAATGGAAGTTTTCAAAATAAAGAATATAAAGATTAATTTTAAAGTAAGAATAATTATTATCATTTATCAAAAGCATACTATGTGCTGAGCACTAATTGCTCAAAACAACCTTTTGAAATAAAATGATAGGTGACACTCGGGAAAACCTCATACATAGAATCTGCAGATCCTCTAATACTGCCATGTAGCAGTCTTTACTTCTCACGTGAAACTGATGAGATTAATAGACTGTCTATTGACTTTAAGGAAGGCATGCCAAGATCTGTGGTCCTCTTCCAAATGCCTACCTATGTCAATCGGGGAGAATGTGCACCATCTGAAAGATCTTCCTTGAAAGTTGGTTTGTAAGGAATGCACTATGTTGAAACAGTGGTTTCCAAACTTTTAGTCAGCATCAGAAGCACCTGGAGGGATAGTTGTAACACAAATTCCAGGGCCATGCCTGAGTTTCTGACTCAGCAACTCCTAGGGGGAGCCAGAAATTTACATTTCTGACAAGTTCACAGGTGAGGTTGATGCCGCTTGGTCTATGGACTGGCTTTGTGAACCACTTATGGAATGTACGCTTGCTAGCTCTTCTGAAATGGAGTGAGTGGGGAAGAGATGAACATGATGATTAGGGGAAAACTGGTCCCTCACTCTCCCAAAGGAAAAGAAAGAAAAATACAGATAAAATATTAAAACCATTTAACTTAATCTCTGAAAGAAAAAAAAGGAGTGAAACAATTATCCCACACATCATGCCTCTTGCTTGTACTTGCAGAGCCTGGATGAAAGCTGCAGACAAAGCTCTCCGTGGTTCAGCTCCATCTCAGAGTGAGCAACTGCAGATCTAGGGCCCAGGGACAGGTGGAACCGCAGAAGATAGCTAGGAGTAGCACAAGGAATATTCAGGTATTATCTGCCAAAGGGGTTACTGGGGGATAAAGAGAAAGAAAGCCCTCTGACTAGTCTTGGTCTCTCAGTATCCTGTAATTTCTATTGCATTCCTAACGAATAAAAGGATAGTTTTATCCAGAGAGGAGAAGGACGCCCAAATTCTGAAACATCCTAAGATTAGTAGATTCTTTTTTATCATCTCAGTTTTACAAACAAGGAAACTGAAGCTCAGAGCAGTTATGCGGAGCCACCATGGTCACAAAATGAGGAAGCAAAGAGCCTGTATTCAATTCAGGTCTACCTCGTTAAAGAGACCATATATGTAATCCATTGTATTGTTGGACCCCTGTCCACCCTATGTGGCCTCGAATTTTTTTAATACTGTTAAACTCTTGTTGGGTATGTACTATGTGTCAGGTACTGCTGTTTACGTTAACTCATTTAAAAATCATCCTGAGGGTGCACCTGGGTGGCTCGGTCGGTTAAGTGTCCAACTCTTGGTATCAGCTCAGGTCTTGATCTCAGGGATCTCAGGCCCAGTGTGGACACTACTTAAAAAAAAATCCTAAGAAAGAGGTATCAAATAATTCCAAGTATACAGATTTTAAAAACTGAGGATTAAATAACTTGTCAGACCTTGCAGAACCAGTGGCAGGAAAAATGAACCCCAAGTCAATTTTACCTCACAGCTAGCATCTTTAGCTTTTTTCTTTCCTAATACCAGTTACCTTCCACCATTCCTCCAAATTGGGCTGTCTCTTACTCCTTATTTCTAATTATGTTTCTATGAAATAAGGTCCTCAGAATAAAATTTAATATGTAAATGATATATCTAAGAACATAAAGATACCTACTGCTGAGTATCAATTATTATAGAAAGGGAGGAAGAAGTCCACCACATTGAAATTGTGGCTAATGGCTGCATTAGGGATGATTTATATCTATATTAGAGTCTCAGTTAATGTGAAATAAAATGTATCCTTATATTTTTTTCCACTCTCAAAATGAAATGAACCTGAATAAATTATTATGAATTGTATACTTTCCAACGACAGCTTTTTTGCAGTTAAATTGATTAATTAAATGTTATCATCCAATGAAGAAATAATTTTGAGATAACCGACCAGGCAATAGAGTTAAAATTTCCTAAAAAAGAAAACCAAGAGTCATCCACTCTGACACAATATGAACTGTTTTAAGCTAAAGGTCATTTTCTTGCAGTATACATGGCTATCATTACAGATGATGTTAAAGTTTTCAAGCTATGGACTCTTCCCTAAACTCATTTAAGAGCATGAGTAATATATTTATAATTCACATGTCTTCTTAAAGGCAAACACAAGGCCAGGACAGGTAGGGGAAAGGGAAAACAGTGGTTAACAATGGAATGGCGAGAGTTAACACGAAGCAAAGCTGGGTCATTATCGGAAGTTATGGAACTCAGAGAGAGATCAATTCATGTACTTTAGAAAATTCCAAATAGCTACAAATTCACTGGCTCTACAAAAAACAAAAAAACAAAAAAGCAAAACAAAACAAAAAAACCCTACAATTCCTTGCTTCCTTGAAGTCCAACGAGGTAAGGAGAAGGCTCTCTTGTGGCACAACCACTAGTAACCGATAATATAGTACAGGACACTGCCTTCCCTCCAATACTTTTGCAGGTTGTTTGTTTGCATCTGTCTTTTGAGGATAACTGGAAGGACCACCTTGAAAATGTTTTATTTCAGTAATAATATTCACTGATCTAGCTTTCTGAGGAAGTCCACCCTGAACTCTGAGTTGCAGAGGCATATTTAACTTTACTTTGACATCTCTCCCACATACTACCCCTAACAGATACAAAGCGCATTCTTACCTCAACACATCTGTCCAGGGGTCCTCCTCCCGACTTCTCAGCTGTGACTGGATTCTGACTAGTCAAAGCACCGAGTCCTAGATGCTCACTGTGCCTATTAAGACCTGTACTTGGGAGTTCTTGGGACTCTGTTTTAAACACCTGCTTAGACGGCTCACTGAAATCAACGGGGGGTTTCTACTTTCTCACTGACATTGTGCAAATGTTTATTCACTGAGGGGAAATGGCTAAGAGGGGACAGACGGAGAACTGTGAAGAAATTAAAGGACCTTTAATGGATTAAAAACAAAAAGCCATTCTGCTCTCCAGGGTGCACATTTATTTAGCTAGATTTGCTTAGAAGTATTCTCAAGGTTCCAAATTCAATAGACCAGAATGACTTTAAACAGTTTTTTTCTGGTCTGCTGGACAGATATGCCTTTATATGATTATTTTAATGACATGATCTATCAGGTAATTGCAATGTAAAGCTAATACATAAGTATGGCAGGACATGTGAATTAGACAAGTCAAATGTCTCCAGAGTATTTTGAAAAGCACTTTGGCTACATTTTTATGTCTAACTGAACACTCCAACAGGCATGGGAGTTATTACTCTTGGGCAAGATTCATAAGAATGGGCAAAGTTAAAAAGAATGATTTTCTGAAAGGTTTTTGACAGCAATTAATTTTACAAGGGACACATTTCCTAAATCCTGAGAAAACATTTTTAAACTACATAACAAGATGCACTTCTTAAAGAGAAATGCTTCCACTAAAGTTTATAATGATCTGAACTATAGAAAAAATATAATTAAATTGCTTCTTTACAAGTTCTTTTAACAAGGTAATGTAATTGCTTTCTCCCCAAACCAGGAATAATTTTCAGGTATTGTTCAAGTTTAACAAGAATTACAGAAACAGAGTCTTAAAAGTTCTATTTAAAGGAATTTATCAGATTTTACTATTAAGGATTACTACTGTTGTAGACCAATGATAATACTTACGTTCTTTTTTTCTTACTTCGTATTATGAATGCAAGCCAAAAATTAGAGAAGACTCATTGACAACATTTTATTTCCATTTTGGCAACAATTTTCCTTTCCTGATGGTCAGTTGAGGAAACACTGGTTTATCTCTCCCATCCCTCAGTATATACTTTTGCCCAAAGAGTGCCTTAAAAGCGAAGTATAGTCATAAAGGCAAGGGGAAGAACTAAAAAAGCATGAAAAAAAATTTACCATTTTGAAAAAAAAAAATACTTCCTAAATACCAATTTGGGGATTTTAAATCAATTTCTAAGGCGACATGACGTAGTCCAAAGATGTAACATAAGTTAATATCCCACAGTGTAGAAAATCCTTCATAGTCAGGGTCCAGTCTTTTTTAAGTGCCTCAGACACAACTACATCACATCACTTTTCCTTTTTAAAGTGACATAATATGGGCGTCTGAGTAGCTCAGTTGGTTAAGAATCAACTCTTGATTTTGGCTCAGTTCTTGATCTCAGGGTTGTGAGATCAAGCCCCGCAGGGGGCTCCACATTGGGTGTGGAGCCTCCTTAAGATTCTCTCTCTCCCTCTCCCCCTGCTCCTCTCTGCCATACACATTCACACTCTCTTCCAAATAAATAAATGAATAAATTGACATATTATACTTTTCCTACTGACATGTGATAGACTTCTTATAATGCAAGAACTCTTCAAGTTAGTAATAAAACAATAAGTCTCAAAGAATTTAGATGACTTGTAAGTCCTTTCTTTTGGGAAGACAAAAACTAATTTATTATAATGATCTTTAAGGTTAAAGGGCTGAAATTACTATTTATGTAGTGGAAGGATGCGGAACCAATAGGCAATACCTTCATGATGACAAAATTACTACTAATACCAACATAACCACTACCACCACCACCATGACGATTTTAATTTTTTTTTAAACTCTGCTAAAGAACAGTTTGGGAGAAAATGCTATCTGTTAAGGTTTACCGATTTAAAAGTAAACCAGAAAAGAAATGAAAATCAGCAAATCAAATAAGTATTAATGCTTTAATTACTTTGAGGACAAAGGAAGGTTAATACATATAAAAACTAATTCTCATGTGAAAAATATAAATTAAATCAAATTTTAAAGAATCTTGACATGGAATTCTGACCAGTTTCAGAGGTTTAATCAGTGATGTAATTACATATGTAGCTATTGATGACACAGCCTAGAAATTCTATGTTACTTCAATTTCCTTAGTGGTTATAGGTCTGTTCAGGCTTCTATTTCTTCCTGGTTCAGTTTTGGTAGTTTATACATCTCTAGGAATGTATCCATTTCTTCCAGTTTATCTAACTTGCTGGCATATAGTTGCTCATAATATGTTCTGAAAATTGTTTGTATTTCTTTGGTGTTGGTTGTGATCTCTCCTCTTTCATTCATGATTTTATTTATTTGGGTCATTTCTCTTTTCTTTTTGATAAGTGTGGCCAGGGGTTTATCAATCTTATTAATTCTTTCAAAGAACCAGCTCCTAGTTTCATTGATCTGTTCTCACTGTTCTTTTGGTTTCTATTTCATTGATTTCTGCTCTGATCTTTATTATATCTCTTCTCCTGCTGGGTTTAGGCTTTATGTGCTGTTCTTTCTCCAGCTCCTTCAGGTGTAGGGTTAGGTTTTGTACTTGCAGTAATCAAAAATCTCCCAACAAACAAGAGCCCAGAGCCAGATGGCTTCCCAGGGGAATTCTACCAAACATTTAAAGAAGAATTAATACCTATTCTTCTGAAACTGTTCCAAAAATAGAAATGGAAGGGAAACTTCCAAACTCATTTTATGAGGCCACCATTACCTTCAGAGCTGGAAGTCCAGAACTGTGATGCCGCCAGCTTTGCTTTTCTTTTACAACATTCCTCTGGCTATTCGGGGTCTTTTCTGGTTCCATACAAATTTTAGGATTATTTCTTCCATTTCTTTGAAAAAAGTGGATGGTATTTTGAGTATATGGTATTTTATACAAAGTGGCATTCCTATACACCAACAACAAGACAGAAGAAAGAGAAATTAAGGAGTCAATCCCGTTTACAATTGCACCCAAAACCATAAGATACCTAGGAATAAATCTAACCAAAGAGGCAAAGAATCTGTACTCAGAAAACTATAAAATACTCATATAAGAAATTGAGGAAGACACAAAGAAATGG
>NC_138378.1:60444930-60462771 GCF_054177405.1 Leptonychotes weddellii
AAAAAAAAAAAAACAAATACGAAATCTTGCCATTTGCAACGACGTGGATGGAACTAGAGGGTATTATGCTGAGCGAAATAAGTCAATCAGAGAAAGACATGTATCATATGATCTCACCGATATGAGGAATTCTTTTTTTTTTTAAGATTTTATTTATTTGACAGAGAGATAGAGAGAGAACACAAGTAGGCAGAATGGCAGGCAGAGGGAGAGGGAGAAGCAGGCTCTCTGCCGAGCAGGGAGCTGGACATGGGGCTTGATCCCAAGACCCCAGGATCATGACCCGAGCCGAAGGCAGCTGCTTAACTGAATGAGCCACCCAGGTGCCCCAATATGAGGAATTCTTAATCTCAGGAAACAAACTGAGGGTTGCTGGAGTGGTGGCGGGTAGGAGGGATGGGGTGGCTGGGTGATAGACATTGGGGAGGGTATGTGCTATGGTGGGCGCTATGAATTGTGTAAGACTGTTGAATCACAGACCTGTACCTCTGAAACAAATAATACATTGTCTGTTAAAAAAAAAAAAAAAAAGTAGGAAGGGAAAAATGAAGGGGGGGAAATCAGAGGGGGAGATGAACTATGGGAGACTATGGACTCTGAGAAACAAACTGAGGGTTCTAGAGGGGAGGGGGCTGGATGGATGGGTTAGCCTGGTGATGGGTATTAAAGAGGGCACATACTGAATGGAGCACTGGGTGTTACATGCAACAATAAATCATGGAACACTACATCAAAAACTAATGGTGTAATGTATGGTGATTAACATAACATAATAAAATAAAATTAAAAAATAAAAGAAAAAAATACTATCCAGATGAAATTCTATATTAATAAATCATAATAAAATTTTACTTTAATTAATTAATCTAATTAAAACGTACTTATGTCACTAGATTTTGAATTCCATAATGTCAGGTATAATGCATTATACCCCTAGTACCCACCAAAATCCAAACACTCTTAGCCATTTAAGGAACTCAACACATGTGAGTTGATTTGAAATTTCTAGTTAATTGACAATATAAGGCATTAAAGTTGAAGGACACACTTTAATAAATTAATTAAAAACATTATTCATTAGTTTAATAAACAGTTCGGAGCACCTGCTCTGGGCTAGGTACTATGATAAGTTTTGGGAATGCCAAAGTGAGTAAAACATTTAGAAGCTCCTTGGCATTTTGTTTTTTGGTATTTTGTTTTTGTTTTTTTAAGTAGGCTCCATGACTAGCATGGAGCCCAAAGCAGGGCTTATACTCATGACCCTGAGATCAAGACCTGAGCTGAGATCAAGAGTTGGATGCTTAACTGACTAAGCCATCAGGTCCCCTAAAAGCTCTTTGGCTTTTTAAAAATAACTTCTTATAAACTGATTGTCATTTCTATATAATTCTAGGTAGCTAAAATGATACTGTGATTGGATTCTTGAATACTATAAAAATTTACTGATAGATCAGTAACATTTTTTACTCAGGGAAATATGTACTGACATTATCAAATCTGTGTGAAATTTGGGGATACACAATATAGAAAAATGAATAGACTCATTACTCTCTAAATTCACAAATTTCCTAGTATAATAAATATTCATTTACAAAGATCTAAATAACCATGGGTTTTCTCTTGGTTACACTCTTGGTTACACTCCACCTACCCAAGCTTGAAATTATGGAGTCAGCTTTGACTTCCTCATTCTACCACAGCTTCCACATTGAATGGAGTTCATTCAGCCTATGAGTCTCATTTTGTAGCCAGGCCTTCATATGGATTTCTTAACTAGTCCTAATTACTGCTCTGCATTTACAATTTACTATTCTCTTGCATACACCTCCCAGTCTAGGTTTTTCTTGTCTCGGTCTCCAGAAATCAACTTCCTATCACCACACTTTGGGCCATGTAACCCATTTTCTGGCTTAGCATCTTCTTCCTCCCTTCCCTCCAATGACTGGAATCCTATTTGGATACTGATGATATTTCTCCTTTCTCTGAGCTTCAAGAAGCTCTTCAGTAGTCCATCATTTCACTCATCACATCTCGCACAGGGCCATATGTAATCTGTAACTGTATATTCTATTTAGTCACCAATACTGCAAACTGTCTGTGGGTGATACCTATGCACTGGACCTCTGTATACGATCCCCAGAAGTTAGTATACTGCTGTGAATAAAGTCAATCTATTTTGCTGAATGATGTGCTAATAATAATTTTGGGGCATGGCATGATTTTAAAGTGTATTCTGAACATACACACTTTGTAAATATAGTGTTAATCATATATTTTATTAAAAAATTTTAATTCTTCAAAATTAAACATTTATCAGTAATATATAGGATAAATCACTAATAATTAGAAAAGTCTATTAATTTGATCTTTCATTTTCCTTTTTTTAAACGATTTTATTTATTTGAGAGAGAGAGAGCAAGCACAAGCCGAGGGTGATGAGGGGCAGAAGGAGAAGGAGAAGCAGGCTCCCCACTGAGCAGGGAGCCCAATGTGGGGCTGCATCCCAGGACCCTGGGATCATGACCTGAGCCAAAGGCAGACCCTTATCTGACTAAGCCACACAGGTGCCCCTAGACTTTTCATTTTCAACTATTCTGAAATATATCCAGAAATCTACTGAAACTATCTCAGGTATATATGCTTAGTTTAATTCTAAACAGGAGTGTCCTCCTCTCCCTGACTTTATTTTTATATATTTATCAATTTATCATTTAAAATGACTTAATCTCGTATGTTTGAAATTTTACAAAGCACGAAGTTTTTTAAAAGTTCCATATTATCCTATTTATAATATGACTTTCTTCGAAGTTAACTTGGATACACAGGCTTTCAAATGGGCTTATAAGGCTCAGAATTACACAAAGTTCTATAATATTGTGGTATCATTTTAAGCAGGACTTTATAAATATGAACAATAAATTATGCTGAGTGAAATAATCATTAATTCAGTTTACAAGAAATATGTAGGCATATTTTACATTGTTAGATCTGGATATACTTAAGGACATCTCTGATATAATTCTAATTCCATATTTATTTAAATCAACTTTTTGTCTTTCCTGTAGAGGACTGGGATAAAGGAAGAATTCTCAACATGGAGAGTCTTTAAAAACATATCGGGGAGCTTTAAAATTCTCAGGAGGGATGGTGCAAAAGAATTTCTAAGTACAAGGATTTCCTTGGTTTGAACAGAGATGTCACACTCAATTTCTTTATTCATCCATTAATCCAAATATATTAAACACTACATTCCATACATTAAGAATTATACTATTCTTAAAAAGCTCTTTGTTCATAATGTTCTTGTTCAGTAAGAAACTCCATTTTTATTTCTAATAGACCTACGACATGCTTATGTTTTTTTTAATTTAATAAAAGCAACTCATTTTCATTGTAGAGAATTTGAAAAATTTAGAAAACATTTAAAAAATTAACCTCTCATAATCACTACTCAGAAATATCTAACCTTAACTTTTTCACCTATTTCCCTACATTTTCCCTGATGGCATAAATGAGTTATTATTCTATGTGACATTTTTACATTTCTTCTCTGCAATGAGACTTTTGTTCAAAGAACAGTCACTATCCTCCAGGAACTTTCTCCTTAGTGGGAGAGACAGATGTGAGACCAGAAGATTAGCTAAAATGTAATGTGTAAAAATGGAAACTGCATACTGTACTACAATGCACATATACAGAAAGGTCCGTCCATCAGTCTGGTGAAGGAAAGACACAGTTGCTTAAGCTGAAGGCTGAGGAGTATGCAGCAGTTGCCAAGAGACTTTTGATGGAGGGCAGGGGTAGGAAAGAAGCAATGGGACCGGGCACTTCGGGTCTAATGGATCCCTTAGAGATGCTATGAAACTAGCAGTGGAATGGTAGAGTATTGTTGGGGCCAAGGGACAAAGGAGAGGGTGTTGGGTTTATGTTTTTCTAAGTAGCTGGATCTTTTGCCTAAGCTGGTGCTCAAAAAAAAAAAAAATACAATGAACTAGAAAGAGAACAAATACACTCTCACTGCTGATACCCTTGAAAATATCCCTCTCTCCCCACTCTGATGCCCCATACGAGTCCCCTCCAACCTCTACTGTAAGCCCCTGTTGCCATAGGGTTACAGGATATACTATCAGAAGCTTAAAAGATTTTGGAGGTGACTAATGTTTTATCTCCAGGGTAACCTCCACAGTGTTAAGACTGAGTGCTAAGGGATTGCTCAGTGTAGTCAGTGTCGGAGTCTGGGGCCAAATTACCTGGCTTAGAATTCTAGCTCCACACTCACTGGCTATGTGGGCCTTGGACACATTGTCCTATCTGTGTTTCAGGTTCCTTACCTATATAATAAAAATAATAATAATATCTAATCTTAAGGTTGTTATAAGGATCAAATGTGATATTTCTAAAGTGCTAAGAATGGTGCCTGGCACATAATAACACCGTATAAATTGTTGTTAAATAAAGTCAGTATCCCCAGAGTATCAGGAAAAAATGTTAAACAAACAAACAAATAAACAAAGTAGTAGCTAAAATTCCTGCTATAGAACACAATCCATGTGTTTGGAGGTAATTGCTAATTCATTACACAGTTATTTCTAAATGGTTTTGTAATCATAAGATGGATCAATCTAATATTTCTACGGATGAATTAAAAAGGTAAAGCATCCAAGTTGATTATGATTGAACTCATTTTCAGATCTGATCATTTTGGCAGTTTTGGGGTAGCAGAATACATAGGTTCTGAGTTATTTCTTAAATGGGAGGTCTATGCTCTGAATTATCACAGCCTCATTTTAGAGAACTTGTAGAAATACTCATGGGACGTCTGAGTGGCTCAGTCGGTTAAGCGTCTGCCTTTGGCTCAGGTCATGATCCCAGGGTCCTGGGATCGAGTCCCGCATTGGGTTCCCTGCTCTGCGAGGAGCCTGCTTCTCCCTCTGCCTCTGCTTCTCTCTCTCTCTGTCTCTCATGAATAAATGAATAAAAAAGAAAAAAATTTAAAAAAAAGAAACACTCAGAAATACCTGCATTCTAGAATAATTTTGGCATTATATACAAATTGCTTCATAAACTGCAAAAGATTAATTTTTCAAAACACCCAGACTGCAGCTGTTAGATCATTATTATTCCAGAAATTCTATATTGTACATGGAAGAAAAACCCCACAAGTATTTCTCTGTAGTTATAGCCAAAATCGGATCACTGGAGATTTATGATGCTCTGCAATAAACAATGCTGACCTTGCAAGTACCTCTAGGAAGACAGGAGCTTCAGATTCCGTTGAATGAAATAAATTGCTATTAATTATGGTACCCAGCTTGGACTTCAGCTCACCCCACTGGTTTGTGACCTAATTTTTTAAAAATTCCTTAATTCGATTTATAATAAAGCTCCCTGAGGGCAAACAGTCTGCCTCTTATCTGTTTTTCTGGAGCCCAACATAGTATTTTGGCACATTACACATTACACATGCTTAACAAGTATTTGTTAAGTTAGTTAAAAATAAACACAACAAATGTCATCAACAAGTCTGTCTTATATTGGAGCATCAGATGTTTTAGAAAGAAATCCTAGCTCAGATGTCATCCTTACTTCTTTCATTTATCCAATATTTCTATGAAATTTCTAAGAAATGGGTAATTCTACTTAATTTTTTTTCCTAGAACAGAACCTTAAATAGTTTACATTGAATCTCAAAGTAAACAATGCCATGGTATCAATTTCATGTCATGTACTTTGCACACATTAGATATAATTTTCACAACCATCCTGCAAACTGGTATCTTCCATTCCTATTTTATAGATGAGGACACTGAGGCAGCAAGTACACATAGATCACATAGGGAAAAGGGGAAACTTCAGGATACCATTCTTCCACATTAGCTTTGAAATCATCTTACTGCTTAGGATCTTGCCTTGAGAATATTTTTGATAAAATATGGTATAAATGAATCCTAAAATAAATGTTATCTCCCCACCCCAAATGAAATGGTGCGAATAAAATATTTTATTCCCTTTTATTTCTTCTACTAAGAGATGCTCTTTCTCTTATTTCCACGGAAGGATGTTCAGTGAAAGAAAAAAAAAAAATCCTTCATACCATCGATGGAAAGAAGTTGAATCCCATTCAGTTCCCTTTGGGACCCTTCCTTTACAGGTATGGGCTCTCTGACCTTTAACACATTACTACCATTTTGATTTTCTTCAGTCCACTAAGCAGCATGAGAAGCATTTATGTTTTCAAATACTATATTGAGAAGTGGGTATCTGTGTGCACCAAGGAGATGTCTGTCAAATGCATCTTAGAAATACATATATCTGTAAGAAAATTATCAAATGGGAGAAGTTAAAGATTGAAACTGGTAGGACCACAAATACAAAGTATGTGAAAAAGCCGTATCAGCTGCTCATACCCCCCCCCAAAAAAAGTGGTATTCTAGGTTAGTATATATAAAATAGTTTTTATATTAGCACATTTTGCATCCAGCAGTTTTGTTTTGCTTAACTAGAAAATCCTCTAGTAATACCAAGCCCTTTGCTGAGACAGTCTTAATTCTTTTTGTTGTTGTTTTACTAGTAAAACATATTTACAACTTAATTTCTTCTTATATGGAGTAGATTTACTTGGCATGACTCTACAAAACTTTGAATTAAGTAAAATTAAGTTGTCCCCAAACCTTAGTATACTACATATGGAGATATTAAAGTCCTGTTAATATAATCTCTCTAATAATGAGATAGTCCATCAAAAAGCTGACACATGCTTAGCATATGATAGTTCCTCAATAAATGTTAATAATTATTGTTGTTGTTGCTGCTGCATTATTATTTCCACATAATCAAATTCCTATGCTAAAATCCAGCATCTTTCCTCCAATGCTTTCTCTTTACAGCTTTCAAGTTTGCTCTTAGGAAGCAAGATAAGACTCATACTTTATGCCTATCAATTACATTACATCTTGAAAACTAAGTTGCTCAACAGTGATTTGATTTTATTTTTTCCCAGTCACTTTGTACTGCAGAATTATGGCAGAGGTTAGCATGGGACCAACAGAACCAAGAACTTGATAGCTAGGCACAAAAGACCCAGGAATTATGATTCTGAACTGGCAGACGGTTAAACTAAGCTAATGGGTGGCAGAAGCAAATAACACCTCAGTTAATTTTTCTGCTTCAATCAAATCTTATCTCAGGTTCATAGAACTATTCAATAACAGCCCAAAGTTGAAAAGGTATTCTAGCACCACCAACTGCAACTAGACCCAGCTCAATTGAGTGCCCCAAAGGATTCAAAAACTAAGCAGAGGGCCTTGCACGTGGATGGAAGCCTATAATTCTGTGTTGTTTATTAGATTGTCTAACGTCAGCCTGACTCCTTAAAGGTCATGTTGTGTGTATTTGCAGAAACAGAGCAGAACTACTAAGATGAAGTATCCTTTTCCTGCCCCTCATGGATTGTAATTATTCAATGGGAGGGCATGACCCCAAATAAAGATCCCATAGTTAAAAATGTTGAAATGTAGAAGTACAATTTTTTTTCTTGGTGAATGTGAGACTCAGCCTAGACTAAAAAGAAACCAAAATAAACCCCCCAAAACAAGAAACAAAACCAAAAAAACCCAAAAACAAACAAAAAAATTGAAAACAAGTCTTTTTCTAACAAATGAAAATTTGGCAAGGATTTCTTTTTCCTTTAAAGCACTTCCAAATGTCCGTGACATTATTATAATAATGAAAAATTCCACTCAGAAAGCCACAAAAAATACTATGGTCTAGTGATGAAAACTACTATTTCAAGTATCTATTATATGCTTTGCAACTAAATGCTGTACAACATACAATTAAACCCCCCAAATATTTTTTTATATCTATCATATATCAAGCACTGTAGTAAACATGAGGAAAGCAAAATGGGTAAGGCTCAATGCCTGATGTAAATAAAATAGAAATACTCACCTTTTGGCTTTCTTTGGTATTTCTTTGTACATATTAAATGCATATTACAATACCAACATGTGTTCATGAGGTTCCCATTTCTTTCAAAATTTTCCTTTCACATAACTTACAGTAAGCATCTATGGTTTTAATGAGATAAAATATGCTGACTTATCACAGCAATGATAGATATCCAAAAATTGCCAGCCATCTCAAGACTGTCTACTGTTCAGCTTTCATATTTTCAAGCTGTAACATGGTAGAAGAGACAGACATTGACTTTTTATGTGCTTAGGAGACAATTAAGCTTATTCCCAATTAATTCAAGATAAGTGTGATGAATGAGTCCTGAGGAGCATATGTGAGACTGATTTAAAACAAATGTGATTCTTTCATTGGCCAAAGAGTGTTCCCGGGTTAAATATTGTAAAACTTCTTTTTTAAAGATTTTATTTTAGAGAGACAGAGAGAAGAGAGAGAGCGAGCCAGCAGGAGTGGGGAGGAGGGGCACAGGGGGAGGGACAAGTAGACTCTGTGCTGAGTGTGGAGCCCTACACGGGGCTCAATCCCACCACCCTGAGATTATGATTTGAGCTGAAACCAAGAGTTGGATGCTCAACTGACTGTGCCACCCAGGTGCCCCAAATATTGTAATATTTTTGATAGAGTTATTTACTTTCACTTTTCTCCCTCCACACATCCACAACAGTATTTTTTTTCATTTTTATTGAAGTATTCATATCTCATTTTTTTTTTAAGATTTTATTTATTTATTTGACAGAGAGAGACACAGCGAGAGAGGGAACACAAGCAGGGGGAATGGGAGAGGGAGAAGCAGGCTTCCCACCGAGCAGGGAGCCCGATACGGGGCTCGATCCCAGGACCCTGGGATCATGACCTGAGCTGAAGGCAGACGCTTAACTACTGAGCCACCCAGGCGCCCCTCATATCTCATTTTAACTAATTTCTGTCTCTTTTCCAATGAGAACTTAAGGAACTCATCTTCAGGATGGTGTCCTTGTTGAATATTAACTTGCTTGATGGAACACCCTTCAACACACACACACACACATTTTGAATTTCTCCTACGAATAGACCCCTGTGAAGAAGCTTTAGAAACACTAAAGCGTTTAGCAGGCCAGTTAAAGGATGGAGAGTAAAAAATTCTCTTAACAGCTGAATTTTTTGCTCTACCTGTTCAAATGCTGAACTTCCTTCCAAACCCAGATCAAATTCCACCATCCCCACACACCTTTTCTAGACCACTGCCCTGCAGCATTTCCTTCTTAGTTTAAACTTGACATGCTTTCAGTCTTTGACAATTTAACAGATAAAAATATATACACACACATATATATTTCTATATGCTGATATTTTATTGTTTTCTCAATTCATATTTTGCCCTTCTGCTTCATCTGCAAGTTTCTTGAAAACAAGGTGATGGTTACATTTTGAGCATTTGAATGATAATAAGCATGTAGAGTTTTAGTAAATACATATTGATGACTGCCTCACTATACACATACTCATAAAGCCATGAGTGAAATTGGTTAAACAGTTAGCAACAAGCCAGAGGGTGCTTAGCAAAGTCATGTTCTGTGGGAAGAATGCAAAATCCAAGAACACTGGAGAATTATTTTTCTTGGCAACAATCTACTGAGATGGAGCCATATAGGCATTCTATAAATGTTAACTGATTGTGATCAACATATTTTACTTCCAAGAATTCACATCGAACCAGCTGCTACTCCTCTACCTCCAATATTAGATTCCAAAAGGACTCTAAATCTGTTTTCAGGATTTGCCTTCCCTGCTTCTCTAAATTCTGTTTTTGAAGGTAGGAGGCATCATGGTAGTGAAAAGTGATACTGTTTTAAATATATCAAAGTAATACAGTACGTGTCTGAAAACAAGGGGAATTATAAAGTTATTGTCAATAAGAATCAAAACCAGGAAAAAACGAACACTGCCTTTGGCAAGTTCTACATTGCCAGAGCCCACTCTTGTTGCTTCAAATTTTCATCAGTCCCAACTCCCCACCCAAACCCCTCTCCCCAACAAACCCACATGAGGCTGAGTGACATTTTGAATTTCTCCCATGAACAGAGCCCTATGGAGAAGCTTTAGAAGCTTTGGAAGGTGCAGTAGGTTTGTTTTTGTTTTGTTTTGTTTTTTGTCAAGTATTTCTTTGATCAATTGCTGAGCCTGATACACAGAAACTACTCCTCCTTCCCCAAGCCTTATAGCTCTAGATCATGTGAAATAGACAGCAGTTCCTGTTTGGTTTCATTTTGTTTTTTCCTTAAAAGAAGTACAAACAGGCTAGATATACTGGCTTTTTATAAACACTGCGTGTCTAGAATACTCCAGGGATCAGAGAAGCTACCAGCCCTTCAAAGTGATGGAGCTATAAGGATTTAATTAAGGGAAGAAGAAAATGCATATTCATTCGTACATGTTTCCCTTTATGCCAACCACAGAATCCAATAAACAGTGTAGGTTACAGTCTAGACAGTGCCTGAGAATCTTTTATTAGGTATACTTGGGGGTGGGCGCCTGGGTGGCTCAGTTGTTAAGGGTCTGCCTTTGGCTCAGGTCATGATCCCGGGGTCCTGGGATCAAGCCCCACATCGGGCTCCCTGCTCAGTGGGAAGCCTGCTTCTCCCTCTCCCACTCCCCCTGCTTGTGTTCCCTCTCTCACTATCTCTCTCTCTGTCAAATAAATAAATAAAAATCTTAAAAAAAAAAAAGATATACTTGGGGGAAAAGCTCTCTTCAGAATCACCTGTGCCAGATTTGTAAATTCATCAGGTAGGTTTTTACTTCCCTCTCAAATTTTAACGTACAAAGAAATATCTTAACAACGTTATAAATACAACATTTTTACAAAGCAGATGAAGGCTATTTGTGTTTATATTTAAGAGCATTCTAATGGTTAATTCTCCATGTAACCTGACTAGACTATGGTGACCAGTTATTTGGCCAAACACTAGTCTAGATGTTGCTATAAAAGTATTTGTAGGGCGCCTGGGTGGCTCAGTTGGTTAAGCGACTGCCTTCGGCTCAGGTCATGATCCTGGAGTCCCAGGATCGAGTCCCGCATCGGGCTCCCTGCTCGGCAGGGAGTCTGCTTCTCCCTCTGACCCTCCTCCCTCTCATGCTCTCTGTCTCTCATTCTCTCTCTCTCTCAAATAAATAAAATCTTTAAAAAAAAAAAAGTATTTGTAGATATGATTAACATTTACAGTCACTTGACTTTAAGTACAGTGGATTGCCCTTCATAATGTGGATGGACTTCTTCCGATCATTTAAAAACCTTAAGAGCAAAGACTAAGGTTTCCCAAAGAAGGACTTCCACCTCTAGATAGCAACAAAGAAACTGCCTGAGATTTCAGCCTTCGCACTCAAGACTGCACCAACTCTTAGATAAATCTCCAGACCTGCTGGCTTACCCTAGGGATTTTGGACTGGCCAGCCTCCAATTGCATGAACCAATTTAGTCAGTCGCTCTCTGCCCCCCACCCTCCTCTGTCCATCTATACATATGACTCTGATTAATATAAGCACTGAACCCAATGCCTAAAAGAATCTGCATATAAGCAAGTCAGGGCAATTTACTAGTTGATTTGTAGTTATTACTAATTATTTTTCTCTCTATGTTAGTGTGTAAGGCTGGGCACTAATCTATATAGTATTTCAGACATTTAGCCCCAATAAAATTTCCTATTTCCCCCATAGGCTGAAATTGCCTTCATAAAAAGGCAAATCTCTTCATTTAATAATCTGATATCAGCCATATGATGTTACAGGCAGCACATGAAGGTATAAATGAAAAGACTAAGATAGAAGTTCCAGCAGGGTAGGTGGGATTTACTTGCCAAGAAACTCTTTCCCAGTTTTGCCTGTGGTCTATTCTGTGAGGGGATAGATACGTAATTAGAATTTTGTTTCCACCTTTGCTTTTCTTGCTATGCTGAAGTATCTGGGTGTGCCTATAGGCATCTGTGGATCTTAGTATCTGTTACAGGGAAAGAATCATGTCAAATCGTGTTATGGTACTAATGCTACAGAGAATAGCATTAAAAAGATGCACCAAGGCATTCTTTTACTTGGGACTGATCTCTGGCATGTTCTAAGGTCTGCTATACAGGAGTCCACACAAATTGGGCTACAGGAGAAATAAAAATACATTTTTCAACACTGGTTAAAAGATGTGTTCTGTCCCAGTACTCTGCAATAACAATAGAAATTAATTCCAAGGACATGGAAAACAATGACACAGACAAATAGCTCTCTTTGCTGCAATTCTATAGTCAGATATGGGGAGAGCTGAAACATTTGCTCTGCTGTTAACTTACAACACATCCAAAAAGCAAAGGAGCTGCCTTTTTTTTTTTTAAGTAATCAACAAGAGGTGATTAACATAATAAAATAAAATATAAAAAAAAAGAAAAGCAAGACAGAATCTTCAGATCACTGTATTGTATCTACCTGATTAATGGTTTTTAAGAAATTTTAAAAAATGTTTCTTATCTACTACCATATGTAGCTTTCTCTCACTCTCAAAAAATAAATGGTAATAATCTTTAAAAAAAAAAAGAGGTATGAGATCAGAATTAGAATGTTTTATAAAATTATTTGAAACTTTTTATGTGAGCTCTTGGGAAATTTAATTCCACTCACACAGTATCAGGCCATCTCCCTGTATTTTCCTCTGGCCAACGGAAATTGGGAGTATTCTGAAAGGCCGAGATGATGCTACATTTTTTTGTTGAACAGGTAAAATTAACTAAACTCAAGAAAAATAAAAGTATCTGGCTATAGCAGTGGTAATATATCACATGCAAACCTTTATAATCCATAAGCATCAGAACATAAATTCCATAAACTTCTGTATGTCTCACAGAGCAATGCACAGGACATGGTGGGCAATTGCCAATATTTGTCACATGAACAAGTGAGCACTTTTTAAAAAGAGGGTCTCATTTAATCTTCATTATGGTTTCTGAGGTTCTTTGTATTTCAAATAAAAAACCTTGGCTTCAAATGGTGAAGAATTTGCCTTAGGTTACATAGACAGCAGATCAGGCATTCTGTGTTTTGTTTTGTTTTCAGAGTAACAGGATTTTCTTCCTGACACAAAGAAACGGAATTTGACAGTGATCACCAGTTTTGGAACCTAGGTCTATAGAAACACACTAATAAGGGTGCCTGGGTGGCTCAGTGGGTTAAGCGTCTGCCTTCAGCTCAGGTCATGGTCCCAGGGTCCTGGGATCGAGCCCCTCATCGGGCTCCCTACTCGGCAGGAAGCCTGTTTCTCCCTCTCCCGCTCCCCCTGCTTGTGTTCCCTTTCTCACTATCTCTCTCTGTCAAATAAATAAATAAAATCTTAAAAAAAAAAAAGAAAGAAACACTGAATATAATTCTGTGGATCGCTCAAGGAAAAAGATAAACCACAGAAACATCAATATGGGAATGTAATAACTTGAACCAACCAAAAGCTGCCACAGATAACAAACTTTAAACAATACCTGTACTAAGCCCCTAGTCATACAATTATGACTGGAGAAGACACAAGTTGAGGCAAGATATAATACTGCCAGGAAACAGGTAAGTCAAGAGGTATAGACCAGATTTGAAGGCTAACTGTAGATGATTAAGTAATAGCTTGTTATCAACTAAATCAAATACATTTATTAAATCAAGCTCAAAACTTGATTCATATGAACTTATCTAAAGTTCTCTGAAAATAAGCCCAAAGTGGTATTTTTCAAAAAACAAAGATTTGCAATTTGAGAGTCCTCTCTGCTTTCATTAAAATCTCAGCATATAAATAAATATAATCTAAGCTTCAGCATTTTCTGGAAGTTTTATTTTCTTGTTTTCTTTAGCAATCTATTTCCCTTTTTGCCTCTAAAAGCAGAGTATCTATTTGCCTCTAATACATTCTGCTGCAAGATATACACATACATTTGTCTGGTGTTCTTGCTTTCCTAAAGAAATAGAAGAGTGCTGACTAACGTTTTTAGCAAGCTAAATATTATTTAGCCATATATTTTCTGAAATAGAGCATTTTCCTTTATTTTGGTTGGCCATTTCTACTTTTCCTATGCAGTATCAGTAACTGAACATTTGGATGTCTTTGTTCTCTGGTGATGATGAAAGTAGGACTGAAACCAGTGAAACACTACTAATTATGTAAGAAAAGATACATGAGTTTTTCTCTCTTACCCAACAAGACTTCTCAGTTATGGAAAACAAGGTATGCACAAGACCAGGACTGGGTAAGTGTTAGATTCTAATTTGAGTTGTGGCAAGTTCAAATCTATGTGCTAATTAATAAGCCAAATAATAATGACTGTGAAATTTTATAGAATTAAAAGTACATGAAATTTTCAGTTAAGGGTAATGATTCTCAATAGAAAATTATGATATAAATGCTATAACAGATTCTTGAATAACGCACCCTCTTTCAGCAAAGCATCCACTAAAAGCATGCACCATTCAAAACAAAACACTATTTCCATGAAAAATGACTTAAAACCTTATAGTGGAATTTAGGATTTTCTAGACTCTGAATTATATTATACTGCTTAGCATATCAAAAATCAATTTCCTAACATTTCAGTACATATATTCACTTATACATTTCCTTTAAGTAAAACATCGGGCGATATTTTAAAATCATACACGGTTATATCAAATTTAAGACCTTCATTATTATGTTTGTTTTCACCCTGTTGCTATGGTACAATTTTAAAAGTATACAATAACTTCATCTATGAAGTTCCTACTATTTGTCAGACACTTTATATGCATTATCTCTTGCATAAAATACTGCCGTCAGTATTTTAGTGGAAGAAAATAAATTTCAGAGAATTTAAGTAATAGCAGAGTTGACATGGCTGGTAAATGATAAAGCTGATGATTAAACCATTGTTTATCAGACTCCGGTGCGATTTTTTTTCTCGGGCCACCCAGAGAGAAACAGCAAACCATAAAAGTATATACCTATAAGGTACTGGGACTTACACAGGGAGACTGAGGCCAAAATCACTTAGCAAGCAGTTAAAGAAGAACCCATGTACACCCACAGTATTTTTATGGTCACTTTGAGGAGTGTTCCAAATTCCTGAAAAATAACAATCTTTGGAATTTGGGAACAAGAAATTAGAATTCACAGGACTTCATGGGAACTCCTTAAACCTAAGTTAGTCTATATTTTTAATAACTTTTTTGTGTTTTTAAATAATAATAAGTGACCAAGATAACCAGTAAAGCATATTTCTGTGACAGGATTATACAAAGTTTCAGATATTTTCTGTAATATAAATATACATATATATACATACTGGTTTATTATTATGAATATATCGTGGCAATATTATGTATTTCAATAACACTAAAATATACTTACTTGATATAGGTATTTGATAATAGAGAACTTTAACAGAACATCAACACAAAATATATACCCAGATAATTATTTTTAGAATTGTAAGATAATACCACAGTTATTTAATATTTAAGTCATCACTTTAAAAATGACATTTTAAAGTACACAAACTAATTGCTCTGATAGCCCAGATCTTTGTTTTATGACAAATATTCCATAGAATTTTTTTTCATTTTACATTGACATTAGTCTAATTATTAAGAGTAAATCCAAAGTAATCTTCAAGTTGGGCATTACGCTATATGTTGCTTTGTATACGCTTACTTCCTCTTTGAGCACAATATTTTATAGACTTCCCCTGAGTTTTTACTGTTAAAATCAAGGTTGCTTCTGCAATGAACTCAGGTTTTAAATTATTTTCAGATTTTATATTGAAGTTGTCCACGACATTCACATCTTCTCCTTGCATTTTGTTCGCTAAAATATTTACAGTGACAGCAAGTATTCAAACACTGGAAAACACCAGTGAACATTACTGAGTAATTCAGTATTCAAAGAACATAAAATTCTGTTCTAGCAAAGTTAACAACACTGCACAGATCAAGTGTAGAAATTGCCAATTCAAGGACATACTTTGCTTCCAAAACTTTTTCTTTCTTAAAATATCATTTTTAGGATTTGTATAAAGTATATTATGTATACAAACACATTAATATTTATTTTATTTGAAAGTATGACTGTGCTAGCAGCAGACAGTGCCATAAGCATACATTTATTACATGGAAATATTTACAAGCAGGAGGTACTGATCACTCCATGAAGTGACCAGTTCTCTATGTGCTCTTGTCCAGTTCCTCATGAAATCAACCTTAACCTTCTACTCCATCTGTTAGCATTTCTTAATCTTGCCTTCAACCTGACATCAGGGGATTCCTTTGAACCAGTAACATTTCTACGTTGACTGCCAATCTCAAGTCTCAAAGAAAAATGATAATACTTTTGTTGGTTGTTCTGATTTTTTAAGTGTTTTGGTTTTGTTTTGTATTGTCTACTTTGTGTCCATGGAATGTAGGATTAGGAAAAAAAAGAAAAATAAACATATATTTTCTGAGAAAACCAGGAAAGAATTCTGTCATGAAAATATGGACCTCGGGTATATTAGCTTTTAGTTTGTCTTTTGCTCAGACTTGAGAAAAACTGCAAGGTGTTGCTTATATAAATCTTTAAAAGAAATACATTATCTATCTATGTATCTAATCTATCTATCTACACATCTAATCTATCAAGAGAAAATAAGCTAAGAGTATAAAAATAAATCACAGTCCCTCTGAACAAAGAAATTTCAAGAGAGTTGCAAAAGCATTCATTAGTATCATAAAGTAACAATGACATATTATAATAAAGTAGTTTCTATAGAAAGATTAGCTTTGGCAAAACATTAAAACTGAATGGATTTACATTGGTACTGATGTCTTCTCTAACATATACCATCATTTCAGCTTTTCTTTAGGATAGAAATGCATTGTTTTATATCTTCACATGAGCAGAGAAATGAAATTGAAACTAAATAGGCAATTAGATGGCATATTTTAGGTCCTCGATGCTCAGTATGTTGGTTGTAGGATTATGGTAAAGATGGGTGTTGCTCATCAACATTTGTCTTCCATCTTCCTGGCACTCAGTTGGACTACATTTTTTTGACTTTGGATCTATATGGGATCATATGACTAGTTTTTGCCACTGGAATATTAAAGTGATGTATGTCATCCCTGGGATGATACAGTTAACAGCAAGTATGCCTCCTCTCTCTTTTTCTCTCTTTTTTCCTCCTCCGATCCTGCCCCCTCCTGAAATCTCATCTCTCTGTTCTTGCCAACCAGATACATATGGTCCAGCAGAGGATTCTGGGGCCCTACAGCTGTGAAGGCCATGAGATGTAAGGAATCTATATCCCTAAATTATGGGCAAAGCAGAGCCTGTTCACCACCATAAGTATATCCTCCCAACCTTCACAAAACTATCATTACACAAGTGAGAAATAAAACTTTGTTGTGTTAAGCCACTAAGTTTTGGAACTGATGGTTATAGTAACTGATATAAATGATTAACATATGTTGAATGACAGAAGAATAAACTTTCAACGAGAGAACTTAATTCATATTAAGATTTTAAACTTTAAGGGAATAGTTGATTAGACTGATTTTATGGTTGAGAAGTATCTAATGTTATTCTGATTGTTTTAGATGATAGAAATTTACAGGAATTAAAACATATGTTGCTTACAGGGATGCTTCCTTAACATGACAAAAATATTGACCACAGGCATCAAAATCCAGGAGTCACAGTGAACCCCCTCAAAATCAATAAAAATAGGTCAACACCCCAACATCTGATAGTAAAACTTACAAGTCTCAGAGACAAAGAGAAAATCCTGAAAGCAGCTCGGGACAAGAGATCTGTAACCTAAAATGGTACAAACATTAGATTGGCAACAGACCTATCCACAGAGACCTGGC
>NC_138378.1:60463271-60536681 GCF_054177405.1 Leptonychotes weddellii
AAACAGACTCAAAATGCTTAAAAGACCTAAATGTGAGACAGGAGTCCATCAAATCCTAGAGGAGAACACAGGCAGCAACCTCTTTGACCTCAGCCGAAGCAACTTCTTCCTAGAAACATCGCCAAAGGCAAGGGAAGCAAGGGCAAAAATGAACTATTGGCACTTCATCAAGATAAAAAGCTTTTTCACAGCAAAAGAAACAGTCAACAAAACTAAAAGACAACCGACAGAATGGGAGAAGATATTTGCAAATGACATATCAGATAAAGGACTAGTATCCAAAATCTATAAAGAACTTATCAAACTCAACTCCCAAAGAACAAATAATCCAATCAAGAAATGGGCAGAAGACATGAACAGACATTTTTCCAAAGAAGACATCCAAATGTCCAACAGACACATGAAAAAGTGCTCAGCATCGCTGGGCATCAGGGAAATCCACATCAAAACCTCAATGTGATACCACCTCATACCAGTCAGAATGGCTAAAATTAACAAGTCAGGAAAGGATAGATGTTGGCAGGGATGCGGAGAAACGGGAATTATCCTACAGTGTTGGTGGGAATGCAAGCTGGTGCAGCCACTCTGGAAAACAGTATGGAGATTCCACAAAAAGTTGAAAATAGAGCTACTGTATGACCCAACAATTGCACTACTGGGTATTTACCCCAAAGATACAAAAGTAGGGATCCGAAGGGGTACGTGCACCCCGATGTTTATAGCAGCAATGTCCACAATAGCCAAACTATGTAAAGAGCCAAGATGTCCATCGACAGATGAATGGATAAAGAACATGTGGTGTATATATACATACATATACATACATAGAATGGAATATTATGCAGCCATCAAAAGGAATGAAATCTTGCCATTTGCAATGATGTGGATGGAACTGGAGGGTATTATGCTGAGCGAAATAAGTCAATCAGAGAAAGACATGTATCATATGATCTCACTGATATCGGAAGTCTTAATCTCAGGAAACAAACTGAGGGTTGCTAGAGTGGTGGGGAGTGGGAGGGATGGAGTGGCTGGGTATAGACACTGGGGAGGGTATGTGCTATGGTGAGCGCTGTGAATTGTGTAAGACTGCTGAATCACAAACCTGTACCTCTGAAACAAATAATATATTATATGTTAAAAAAAGATAGTAGGAAGGGTAAAATGAAGGGGGGGAAATTGGAGGGGGAGACGAACCATGAGAGACGATGGACTCTGAGAAACAAACTGAGGGTTCTAGAGGGGAGGGGGTGGGGGGATGGGTTAGCCTGGTGATGGGTATTAAAGAGGGCACGTTCTGCATGGAGCACTGGGTGTTATACGCAAACAATGAATCATGGAACACTACATCAAAAACTAATGATGTTATGTATGGTGATTAACATAACATAATAAATTTTTTTAAAAAAGGCAAAGCATATTGCATATAGCTCAAAAAAAAAAAAAAACTGACCAAAAACCACTACACAATCATACTCAATAGTGGAATGCTGAAAATAAGAATGCCTCCATCACCAATTTCATTCATGGTATTATTGGAGGTCCCACCCAGTATAATTAATTAAGAAAAGGAAATAAAAAAGCATAAGGTTTACAAAGGATGTAATAAAACTGCCACTATTCATATACAATCTGATTATATATTTAACAATCCAAAGATTTACAAACTATTAAAATTAATAATGAATTTGGCTAAGTTGCTGAGTATAAGGTCAATATAGCAAAATCAATCATATTTCTGTTGACTAAGGCAGTCTTAACATTTTCCTCAGCTTGACTTCTTCCTGCCTCAAGGCCCCTGACCTCCTTCTCATCTCTGCTCTAAAAGAATCCAGATGGTCTAACCACAGAAGGCTCTCTATTCCCTTTTCTTAGAGCATTTACTTTAGAATATTTGTAATTTATTTCTTTGCCTTTTTGAGATGTAAATCTTTTGTAAAGCTCCTTGCCAGATTTACAACTCATGGCTGTCTTTATCAAGGCCCTGAAAGCCAGCCCTTTGAGATGTAATCATCAAGGAAGATACTGCCCCTATTTCCCCATCTGTGAGAGGGTAAGGGACTGACTTTGGTGAGCATCTTGCTCCAAGTTGTAAATAAACTCCCAGTTAAGATGATACAAGAAAGTATGTCTTTCCTTTAGGTAAGGACAATTAATAAAACAGATGGCCTATGATGGTCCCACTCCAGCTCTTAAGAACCCTCCCATACTTTGTTTCACAGAGTTGAATTTAGATGTGTCTGTCCTCTTTCACCTATTGGAATAGCTTTGACTAATCTGCCTTGCCTTTTTTTAATTTTGTCAGGTGCAATTTTTATCTGACATTATAAACTAGCAACAAATAGAAAATTAAATTAAAAAATACCATTTACAACAGCACAAAAAACATCAAATATTTAAGACTAAATCTACAAAAGATACACAGAACATTTACACAAAAATCTAAAATAATTTCTGACAGAAAATTTAAAAGTGTGATATGATACACTATATTCATGTTCTGGAAGACTCAATAGTATAAAAATATAAATTCTCCTCAAATTCATCTGTAGGTTCAATGCAATCCCAATCAAAACACTAGCAAAACATTTTGCAGATATGGTAAGCTGATTCTCAGACAAATGCAAAGTGCCTAAAATAGCTAATACAATTGCAATGAACAAAGCTAGAGGATGTGCCCCATCAGATATTGCTATTATATACCCATAATAATTAAGAACTATAATGTTGACACAGAGTTAAACAAACTGACCAAGAAAACAAAAGAGAGTGTCTAGAAATAGAACCACATACATATATTCACTTGATTTATGACAAAGTCAACACCATAATACAAAAGGGAAATGACTCACTATCTCTTCAGTATATATGCTAGGTCAACTGAATATCCCTATGGAAATGTGTGTGCGTGTGTGTGTGTGCACGCACGTACATGTATAAAGATCTCACACATCTATATCTTTTTAAAAACAAAATAAAGATGAAACATTTTTATGGCCTTAACGTAGGCAAAGATTTCATATACAGCACACAGTGTATTAACTATTAGAGAAAGAAATAATGTATTAGACTGCCCGAATATTAAGAATTTCTGATCATTAAACAATAATCGTTAAAAAATGAAAAGAGCGGTGCCTAGTTGGCTCAGGAGGTAGAGCATGTGACTCTTGCTCTCAAGGTCTTGAGTTCAAGCCCCACATTGGGCATGGAGCCTACTTAAAAAAAAAGAATGAAAAGAACAAAGAGTGAAAGGAGATTTTTACAAAATATTTGAGTAATATCCAGAATACATAAGCCAGTTTTAAAGAATGCAATCAATAAAACAGAAATATGAACAAAAAATTTGAATATATTGCAGTGAATATCCAAATGGCCGATTAACAAGTAAGCAGGTATTCAATATTCAACTTCGTTAGTCTTTAAGAAAATGCAAATTAAAACCACCTTTAAATGTAACTACACATCCGTCTGAATGGCTACAGTGGAAAAGACTTTAATTATGAAGCGCTGACATGGATGTGGAGTACTCAGAATCCTCATGCCTTTTGGTGAGCGTGTAAATTGGCACAACTACTCAAGAGAACTGGCAGAATGTACTAACCCTGTATATCTGCAGGTCAAATGACCCCAAACTCCAGGCTTATACAAAACAAAAATGATGACAAAAAGACATTCATTAGAATGTTCGCAGCATCATTATTCATTGTAACCCCAAAGTGCACACTACCTAAATGTCCATCAACAACAAATGGACAAATAAACCATGATCTAGCCAATCAAAGGAATACTCTACTGCAACAGCAATGACGATTTACAAATATAAGGTTAAATCAAAGAAGCCAGACCCAAGAGCACACTGTGATGACTACATATTTACACAGTTCACAATCAGGTAAAACTAGTCTGTTTAGAGATCCACAAGACACTGGATATCTTTAGGGGTAGAGGTATACAGCCTGGAAGAGACACCAGGAAGGGGTGCTTGTGGGCGCTAGGAACATTATCCCTCTTGCTGGATATATGGCTGTGCTCATTTTCTGAAAATACACCAAAGTAGGTACTTGGATAGGTTCATCTTTCCATATGCATATTGTACTTCAATAAGAAGTAAAAATTTTTAAAAAGGTAATACAAATCACAGAAGTATATTATTTTAAAACCTTATGAAAAGGGGTGCCTAGTTGGCTCAGTCAGTTGAGTGTCAGACTCTTGATTTTGGCTTGGGTCATGATCTTGGGGTCGCGGGATCCAGCCCTGAGTCAGGCTCTGTGCTCAGTGGGGTGTCTGCTTCTCTCCTTCTCCCTCTCCCTCTGCCCTTCCCCCAGCTCTTGCACCCACGTTCTCGCTCTCTCTCTAATAAATAAATAAATAAGTCTTACAAAAAAAAACCCTTATAGAAAGTTAAGTTTATGGTGTGAACTAGCTTCTCTAGCAGGCAAGAATTTACAAGTCAAAAGATTTAAAAAATTTAAAAGAAAAAAAACACAAAAATAATACAGCCACCTATATTCTAATTGATCTTAAGTCAGTAATGATTTCTAGCAATCCAAATTTTCCTATGCCAATGCACATTTAACAGTACCTAAATGAGGACTTAAAATAAACTTGAGGAATGACCTTTCAAATAAATCTATCTATATTATTCAAAGTTTTCATGTTGTGAGCAAAACAACTTCAACTGCAAACCTCCACTAAAAAATAAGTCACTACTGTATTTACTTTTGAAGAAATATAGTTTGATAACCTATCTACTAAATAATTGGTTTTTCTACCTCTCTGCTAGAATACAGTTACAAAATAAGTGAAATTATAAACTATCCCCAGAGTTTGTTTTTTTTCCCCTAGAGTTTTTAAATCAAAAATCTAGTGATTATCCTAACACAATGGTCTAAGAAAGCAAATCATACAAATACAAAATAAGAAAAACGATTTTCTTTACCCCATTCCTTCTTTCTAGTGACTACTTTTCTTCTCTGTTATTACAGAAAATTTAAGTTAAATGAAAAATAATTTTAAGTAGAAAATTAATATTTGTCTGGCTTTACCACAAATGTTAGCTTATCAAGAATCCACCTTTTCCCCCTGTAATGTAATTGTTTAAAGTATTAAGTATCTATTTCCTCTAGAACATTTATTCATTTCATAATATTTTTAGTATATTTTGATATCTCAAATATGGGTTTTAACTTCTATTGGAATAGAGTTAATATTCAATAAATACTTGTTTTCACAGATTATATGACACAAAATACTATGCCACAGAAAATGAATCTTCGTAAGTAGATTTGTCTTTGTGTTACAAAACAGTAAACGGTGTGGGGGGGTGGGTTGCGCGCCTGGATGGCTCTGTCAATTGAGTCTGCCTTGGCTCAGGGCATGATCCCGCAGTCCTGGGATCCAGTCCCACGTCCAGGGTTCCCAGCTCAGTGGGGAGCCTACTTCTCCCTCTCCCCCCTGCTCGTGCCCTGTCTTGTTCTCTCTCACTCTCTCTCTCAAATAAATAAAAATCTTAAAAAAAAAAAAAAAGGTAAACGGTTACATCAACATAAGAAACACGTAATAGATTTCCATTTGGATGAGTGGAGGGCTTTAGGCATTTCAGATTTTCTAACATCAAATCTATTTTATGGCCAGTCACGGAATTCTCAAACACACGTGAAGCATCTAAAGATGATTTCAGTATGGCAGCACTGAAGCAAGGTAGCACCAACTCAATAGCAACTGTGACACACATGAGCTGAAGTTTTGTTCACCATATGTCTGCAAGACTGCTGAATCTATGACTCAGCTCTAAAAGAAGTCATCAGCTTTGCAATCACTCTCAAACAAGTGTAAGCTGGAGAAGACCACTCACTCCTCAGTGAGTCTATTTTTAAAAACAAGGGGGAATGAGCTGGATTTGGGAGGGGATGAATCAGGCGTTACTGAAAGTTTTGAAAATGCACTTGAGGTTTATGTTAATACCTTCAACAAAAAAGCACACATTGCTCTTCCACACAAGACAAATAGGTGTGTTAAACTGTGAACCCTCCACATTATTCTAAATTGAAAAGTCTCTCCTATAGTAACTAAAAAAGAGTAAGTCTCTACAAAGAGATATCCAAAGATATCTGCCAGGCATGATTAAAAAAAACAAAAAAAAAAAGCAAGTTTCAGAACAGTACATACTATAGGACTCACTTTTGTTAAAATAAGTATGTGTGTGTGTGTGTATTTAGATCTTCAGTAATAATTGTGGAAGGTACAATACAGTTTTGAGACAGGACACATCGGAGCAGGGGTTAGAATAAATTTTACTTTTTCTTCATATAATTCCATATAATTTGAAAATCTAAAATAAGAAATCGCTTTTATAAATGGCTTAAAATAGGTAATTTGTATATATACAATATTCTATACTTCCATCTTCTTGCAATTCTGCTTTCCAAAGTATTTTTTACTTCTTCTATGTATTTATCTTACTTTTTTAAGTTTTTTATTGTGATAAAATACATATAAAAATTTGCCATCTTAACTATTTTAAGTGTACAATTCAGTGGCATTCATTACCTTCACAATGTTGTGCAATCATCATAACTACGTATTTCCAAAATATTTTTTATCACCCAAACAGAAACTCTATAACCATTAACAACTCCCCATTACCTTAATCCCCCTCAACATCTAATAATTTCTAATTTACTTTCTGTTTCTCTGAGTTTGCCTATTCTAGATATTTAATTTAAGTGGAAGCATTTGGTTTTCACCAAACTGTATAACCACTGCTAAACTCTTTTCCACAGCAACTGTACCATTTTCCATCCCCACCAATTCCAATTTCTCCACATCCTTTCAAACTATCTGTTATTTTTCCATTTTTTGGATACAGAGATTCTAGTAGATGTGAAATGATATTTCATTGTTGTTTTACTTTGCATTTTCCTAATAATTAATGATGTTGGGCATTGTTTTTCATGTGTTTATTGGCCATTGGTGTGTCTTCTATGGAGAATGTCTATTCAAGTCCTCTGTATATTTTACTAGGTTGTAATTTTGTTGTTGCATTCTTTATATAGGGATATTAAACTCTTAGATACATGATTTGCAAATATTTTCTATCATTTTGCAGTTTGTGTTCTTACTGCCCCTCCTTTTATTGAGATATAATTGACATATACACACTGAATTTATTTTAGGCATACAATATAATGGTTTGATATATGTATATGTTGTAAAATTATCACTACAATAGATTTGTTAAAAGCCATTGCCTTACATAGTTATAATATTTGTGTGTGATTATAACTTCTAAGATTTACTCTCTTAGCAACTTTTAAATATACAATACAGTATTGATAGTCACCATGATTTACATTATATCCCCAGAATTTATTTATCTTATAACTAAATTTTGTACCTTTGATCATCTTCATCCATTTCACCCATTTCCCCACCCCCACCTCTGGCAACTACTGTTATCATTTTATTTACTTATTTTTTAATTTTTTTAAAGATTTTATTTACTTGAGAGAGAGAGCGTGCATGCACACAAGCAGGGATGGGGTAGAAGGAGGGGGGCAAGCAGACTCCCTGCTGAGCAGGCTGCCCAATGCGGGGCTCAATCCCAGGACCCAGGGATTATGACCTGAGCCAAAAGCAGGTACTTAACCAACTGAGCCACCCAGACACGCCTACCATTATCATTTTATTGATAACATCCTCTCATGAACAATTTATAATAGTAAGACCAATTTATGTTTTTTTTCTTCTTTTGCTCAGGCTTTTGTTGTCATTCCTAAGAACTCACTGCCAAATTCAAGGTCATGAAAACTTGCCTTCTAGGAGTTTTATAGTTTGATAGTTTTAGTTCTTATATTTAAGCCAGTGACTCATTTTGAAATAATTTTTTTTTAAGATTTTATTTATTTTTTGATAGAGAGGGAGAGACACAGCGAGAGAGGGAACACAAGCAGGGGGAGTGGGAGAGGGAGAAGCAGGCTTCCCGCGGAGCAGGGAGCCGGACGTGGGGCTTGATCCCAGGACCCCAGGATCATGACCTGAGCCGAAGGCAGACGCTTAACGACTGAGCCACCCAGGCGCCCCTTGAAATAATTTTTTAAATATATTTGTATACAGCACCAAATACTGCATGTGGAAATCCAGCAGTCTCCCCACCATTTGTGAAGGAACAGTTATTTCCCCCACTGAATGATCTTGACACTATTGTCAAAAATCAATTGACCAGAGATGTAGGTGACTTCAATTCTATTCCATGAGTTATCTAGATTTCTATCTTTGTGCCAGTACCACACTGATTTAATTATTGTAGCTTTGTAGTGAGTTTTGAAGTTAAAAAACATGAGCACTCTGACTTCTAAGATTGGATTGGCTATTCGGGGCCCCTTGCAATTATACAGGGTTTTAGGATTGGTTTTTCATTTCTGGGGGGAAGAAAATCTACTGAGATTTTCATAAGGATTCTGTGAAATTCCTTGATAAGGACTGAATCTGTGAGAGTAAGTCTTTCTACCCAAGAACAGAGGACTGCTTTCCATTTACTTGGGTCTTTAATTTCTTTCAGCAAAGTTTTGTTATGAATAGAGATAATTTCACTTACCAATCTGGATCTATTTATTTTCCCTAATTTACCTGGTTAGAACTTTTGGTACAATAATACACAGCAGTGGAGAAAGTGGGCATCCTTGTCTTTTCCTAATCTTAAGTGGAAAGCTTTTACTTTTGAGTGTAATGTTAGCTGTGTAGTTTTCTTAAATGCTTATCATGTTAAAGTTCCCTTCTTTTCTTATTTTTTTAGTGTTTTTCATCATGAAAGGTGTTGATTTTGTCAAAAGCCTTTTCAGCATCAACTGAGATGACCATTTTTCCCTTTTGTTTTATTAATGTGGTGCATTACATGTATTCATGTTCTTAGGTTGACCACCTTTGCATTCATCATTCTGCCATTCACTTGGTTGCTTGAAACCTCTGACTTCTCCAGAGCTGAAAAATTTGGTTCTGACATTTCATTTTTGTGTTTTGATGTTTTTGTGGGGATGAGAGCCTGAAGCCACCCATTCCACAGTTTTGCTGAGGTCACTTTCACTTTTTATCATGTGTTATCAAAATTATTAAACTTATCTGTGAACCTACTCTATCTTATTCTACACTTTATGATGCAACGTTCCAGGTAATAGACCAAATTTTTTCTTAGCAATTTCCAGTCCTGTTCTTATTTAAAATCTTTGAACTTAATAACTGTGACTCTGAACAAATAACTTTACCTCCCTTAGCCTCAGACTCCTCATTGGTGAAATGTACATACTTATAACATAACATGGAATCTACTCCATAAAGTAAGGATTAAATAATTTAGTAAGATAATTCAGGTAAAGTATTTCACTCAGTATATATTAGCTATTATAGAAATCATAACAATAACATTTTGCCATGTACAGACACAATCTCTTAGTTCACTGGTTTTTATGTTATTGCTGAAGTTCTTTTGAACATATTCTCAGTATAAGGGACCTAATCAAACTTAATGGAAAGATATGAAGATAAGAAAAAGATAATCCTACCAACAAGAAATTCACAGCACTGTTGATAACACAATGCAGTTATAATACTACTAAAATATATGAATGTTCTAATAGGGTTGCTAGCACGATTTGGTTACGTATCCAAAAGACAGAAGTTCATTCTTCCTTCCAAACAAACTACAAATACCTTGAATGTGGAGAATATGTTTCCTATATCCCTCTATACCAAGAGTGGAAACTGGACTAGCATATAGCTGGAGAATATGTATTCATGCCTTGGAGCCCTACTACCTGACACAGTAGCCTTGTAGGAGGTGAATATGAACTATGTTCTCTAAGACCACGTTGTCTTTCAATAAAAATGCAGCAATATCTCACAGAAACTTAAAACTCTATGACAGTTTGAAATCCACTTTTCACGGGAACATACAATCCAGCCTTAAACTAAGTTGGGATAATGGATAGAAACACACCAGTTTTAATAGTATCCATTAAATGGAGTTTTCCAGCTGAGGATATATTGCCTTTTAAAAAATATAATACTAGCTTTTTTCTATAAAGTGAAAAACAGTAATTAGTGGGGGCAAAAAAATTCTCTCTGATATTTAGTGTCTGGAAGGAAAACATATGTTCAATGTTTTTGTTCTCTGCTTTATTCTAAATAATTTATTTGTGGAAAAAAGAAAAAAGATCATAAAAATAATTCAGAATCTTTCACAAAGGAGGTATTTTCAAAAAGGAGATTTAAGAACAATATAAAATGAGACTCTGGGTTCAGTATCTAATATTACTAAGAAAAGTGAAATTCCCATAAAGCAACACTCAGTAACTATAGCAACCCTGCAAGGTAGCACAAAAGGGCTCATCTTTATGCAGCACAGTTTTATAGAATTTATCATCCTAGATGTGACAGTATGTACTATCTTTTCTGGTCTGCTGTGACATCCTAATACATAGACATTATTAACTATAACCAATGGCTCATTTATTACCAGTCAAGAAAGTTATGTCTTAAATACCCATGTTTAAAATCAAAACGAGGAGTTTAAGCTTCCTAACTATAAATTACCAAAAATGAAAATACAAGTAAAGTCAACTCTGCCAACATTCTTATTTTAAACATAAAAACACCGATACCTATCTATATGTTTATTTTCAACAACTATTTTATACTAGAATAAGGAAAAGTAACCAAAGTCCTATGATGACTCTTTAGTGAAAACTTCCAAGATAAAATCCCCTTGGTCTCAAAGTACACAAAACTTGACACATGAAAATGAAGCTGTCCCAGGAGACCTGAGGGACATACCTACTGAAACTAGCAGTGAGCATCATTAATAATTCCCATGATGGACAATGTGAAAGAAAATAGATTTTTTCTATTTAAATATGTTTGATGATGAAATTAGGACATAATCTACATCAAGAACTCTTGGGGGCCACCTGGGTGGCTCAGTCGTTAAGCGTCTGCCTTCAGCTCAGGTCATGATCCCAGGGTCCTGGGATCGAGCCCCGTTATCGGGCTCCCTGCTCTGTGGGAAGCCTGCTTCTCCCTCTCCCACTCCCCCTGCTTGTGTTCCCTCTCTTGCTATGTCTCTCTGTGTCAAATAAATAAATAAAATCTTAAAAAAGAAAAAGAACTCTTGGGAAAATTTATGGATGTCATTTTACCCAGAATATCTAAATTACAAATAAATTGTAAATGTGTCCATAAATTGATAAACTATACACAAACAGACATACACCTTGGTCTACACCATTTAGTTTAGTCTGAAAAGATGAGTTATAAATATATTTTAAAAAATTATCTCTCCTCAAATAACTCTTTAAGGGTAAAATAAAACACAAAATAAAATAAGGGAATTCTTGCCTGGGTGGCTCAGTCGTTAAGCGTCTGCCTTCGGCTCAGGTCATGATCCCAGGGTCCTGGGATCGAGTCCCACATCGGGCTTCCCGCTCTGCGGGAAGCCTGCTTCTCCCTCTCCCACTCCCCCTGCTCGTGTTCCTGCTCTCGCTATGTCTCTCTCTGTTAAATAAATAAATAAAATCTTTAAAAAAATAAATAAATAAATAAGGGAATTCAAGCCACAGACTAAATATAAAGAACTCTGTAATTTGGTTTGGACTAAGCTTCTGGTTTTGATTATAACTAATACAGAAATTTTTATTTGATCATTCTATAGATCACTAAAACAATTTTTGCACTTCCTTTTAAGTAGTCTACTGGGGAGTATAACAAACATATACTGCTGACTTAATTAATGTGAAACTACATATAAAGGTGTTTACCCAAACATTTTAATGAATGGCTAGATAAAGGAGGAAGAACACAGAAATTAGAAGAATGAAAGGGAGAGAGGTGGTGTGAAAACATAGAAATTTACTTCATATTCTTATACATATATTGTGAAATTTTTGTCTAATGTGTTCATTTAGAAGGCAAAAAAAGGGGGAAAAAAGGTGGTTTAAAAAAAGCTCTGGAAAATTCTGAGGCCCAAATGCTTAATTTTTTTTCTATAATACCCTAGCTTCTATTTAAATAAATGTTTCTAATTTTTTAAAAAAGAAAATCTTTATTTTGGCACACAATTATACACAGAATAAATTAGACAAAAATCTCATAAGACTTGAGATGCAGAGAATTACAAAAAAAAGAATTATGAATATGATTTTGAAGGCCCAAGGGAAGTTAAATGCTGCTTGGAAACAATTTAGATTATTAAAGTCCATGTTCTATCAATAGTCACTTGGGTGGTTGGGTAGGAGTGTTTGTGTGAAACAGACAATATGTCCGTCTGAGAAACAGTAAGCCCACTGAACAGTCAGTCATAAGACATTTGCTCATATTCTGCCAGGCAAGTTTTAAATATCCTTTAAGAACACAATTTTTTGGTTGTTGTTGTTGGGGTTTTTCTTGTTTTTCTTTTTTTGGTTTTGTTTTGTTTTTTGCCTTGTTTTGTCTCTAGCTACATTGTTCTTTGGGAAACCTAAGGTCTAAAATATCCAAAGAAACACATGAGGGTTATTATCTGAATCATCATTTCACAAGTACAGGTTCCTCAAATATGTTCATCACTGGCTTTGTATATTTATGTGTTTTTCCTCAAGAAAAAAATTAGTCAGTTGAACTTCAAAACATATTCAGGACATGCTAAAACTGGGATGAGGACTTGGTAGAAAACAGGGGCTTTAATGGGTACTTGTTATAGTTAGTGTTAATCATTTGTCAGAACATATTTTTCTTACAAAATTAATAAAATTATTTAAGACTGAATGCTACTAGCCTCATCTTATCCAAATTTATATTTTTAGCATCCTGAAGAGATTTGACCAACTCCACTTTTGCTAGATTGTTCTCCACCACTAAATAGAGTTCTGGTGTTGGGAAAGAGAATTCCTCTCTCCTCTAATTGATCCAGTAGAGCACTACCATCTACTTTTATTTATCTATCTATGTATTTATTTATTTTAGATTACCGAAGTCTATATGAAAGCTAAGCACTTAACCATTTTCAGAGAATATCAGTTGCAGATACACAATAGGCTACTGAATACCATTTTAGTGAGAAAGTTAACAGAATTTGTAAATTCTCAGAATAGTTAAAAGCTTCAGAAATACTCTCCTGTTCTAAAAATAATGGATAACAAATTCTGTAGTACAATTCTAAGAAAAGGGTAGAAGTATGAAATAAAAGAAGCTTTTGGAAAATGTCTCAAACCATTTGGATGGCCTTTTAATATCTAGGAGTTAAAATGATCAGAATTCTGTCCAGAGGTATACCTTCACGCTTGCCATTACATTTCTTTATCATACAGGCATATCTGAGAGATATTGTGGGTTTGGTTCCAGACCACAAAAATAAAGCAAACATGACAATAAAGCAAGTCAAATGAATTATTTTGGTTTCCCAGTGCATACAAAAATTATGTTTACAAAAAGTTATGTTTATACTATACTGTAGTCTATTAAGTATATAATAGCATTATGCCTAAAAAAACCCCCAATGCATATACTTTAATATAAAAAGATTGCTAAAAAGTGCTAGCCATCATCTGAGCTTTCATTAAGTTGAGACCTTTTTGGTGGTGGAGAGTCTTGGCTCAATGTTGACGGCTGCTGACTGACTAATCACTGTGGTGGTTGATGAAGGTTGGGAAGGCTGTGGCAATTTCTTAAAATGAGACACTAAAGTTTGTTTAACAACTGACTCTTCCTTTCATGATAAAGATTTCTTTGTAGCATGTGATGTTGTTTGATAGCATTTTACCCACAGTAGATTTTCTCTCAAAATTGGAGATAATCCTCTCAAACCCTGCCACTGCTTTATTAACTAAGTTTATTTAATATTCTAAATCCTTTGTTGTTTTTCAGCAGTCTTAACATCATCTTCACCAGGGGTAGAATCCATCTCAAGAAACTACTTTCTTTGCTCATCCATAAGAAGCAACTTCTCATCCATTAAATTTTGATCATGAGATTGAAGCAATTCAGTCCCATTTAAAGCTTTGCTTCTAAGTCTAGTTCTCTTGCTATTTCCACCACATTTGGAGTTACTTCTTCCACTGAAGTCTTAAATCCCTCAAAGTCATCCATGAGAGCTGGAAACACCTTTTTCCAAACTCCAGTCAATGTTGATATTCTGACCTCTTCTCATGAATCACAAACATTCTTAACTGACATCTAGAATGGTGTATTCTTTCTAGAAGTTTTTCAATTCACTTTACCCAGATCTAGCAGAAGAATCACTATCTCTGGCAGCTATAGCCTTATGAAATGTATTTCTTAACTAATAAGACCTGAAAGTCAAAATTACTCCTTAATCCCTGGGCTGCAGAATGTAACGTTGTGTTAGCAGGCATGAAAACGACACTAATCTTATGGCACATCTCCATCAGAGCTCAGGGAGAAGTAATACTTTGAAAATGATCTTTTTCTGAATAGCAGGTCTCTACAATGGGCTTAAAATATTCAGTGAACTATGTTGTAAAAGATGTGCTGTCATCCAGACTTTGTTGTTCCATTTATACAGCACAGACGATAGATATAGTATAATTCTTAAGTGCCCTAGGATTTTCAAAATGGACAGCAATCATTGGCTTCAAGTTAAAGTCACCAGCTCCATTAGCCCCTAAGAAGTGAGTCAGCCTGTCTTTGGAGCCTTCAGCCAAGCATTGACTTCTCCTTCGCTTATCAAAGTCCTAGATGGCATCTTCTTCCAATTGAAGACTGTTCTCTACATGGAAAACCTGTTGTTTAGTGCAGCCACCTTCATTCATTATCTTAGCTACATCTTCTAGATAACTTGCTGCAGCTTCTACATCAGCACTTGTGGCTTCACTTTACATATTTATTTTATGGAGATGACTGCTTTTGCTAAGCCTCATGAACCAATCTCGGCTAGCTTCCAACTTTTCTTCTGCAGCTTCCTTGCCTGTCTCAGCCTTCATAGAATTGAAGTCAAGGCCTTACTCTGGAATGCTATGACTGGTCTGATCTACACAGACCACTAAAACTCTCCATTGCAGCATTAAAGTTGTTTTTCTTTCTTACCATTGGTGTGTTCACTGGTGTAGCACTTTTAATTTCCTTCAAGAACTCTTCCTTTGCATTCACAACTTGGTTAACTGCTTGGTACAAGAAGCCTACTTTTCGGCCTATCCCAGCTTTCCATATGCTTTCCTCACTAAGCTTAATAATTTTTAGTTTTTGATTTAAAGTAAGAGACATGTGACTCTTCCTTTTACTTGAATGCTTAGAGGCTATTGTAGTTTTGTTAATTCACCTAATTTCAATATTTCTGTGTCTCAGGGAATAGGGAGGCCCAAGGAGAGGGAGAGAGATGGGGGAATGACTGGTCGGTGGAGCTTCAGAACACACACATTTACAGATTAATTTCATTGTCTTCTATGGGAGCAATTCAATTACAACAGTAACATCAAAGATCACTGGTTGCAGATCAGCATAACAAATGTAAATATGAAAAATTTGAAGTATTGTGAAAATTAGCGAAATGTGACATGGAGATATGAAGTGAGCAAATGCTGTTGGAAAAATGATGCCGACATACTTGCCTGACACGGAGTTGCCATAAACCTTCAACGTGAAAAATATGCAATGTCTGTGAGGCATAATAAAGCAAAACACAATAAAACAGGTATGCCTGTAGTCAGTAACTATCATATATTTAATTTTGCTATTGTGTATTATCCATTAAATTCATGCTAATGGTGAAAAGAAAGATGAGACTTAGTCACTAGTATGACATGTTTTGGTGTTTAAGGAATAGACTCAAGGGGTTCAGTAGCAAATCATATGTTATAGTTGAAAATATAGTAAAAAATAGTAAAAAAAAAAATACTTAACACTTTATCTCTCCTCTCAAAGAAAAACAAAACAGAAACATTCCTTTCCCCTTTTAAGGGAAAAAAATGTAGAAAAGGCCCAATTGATATATAACCAGTGTTTTGTTTTGTTTTTTAACAAGTTATTTGGCCAGTAAGTTTTTTATTGGTCACCGCCACCGCCACTCTGCGAAATAACGGCATCTGTCATCCCAACTCCTCAAGACAAGAATGGTGGCAGAGGTGGCTGGGGAGAAAGAGAGAACACTGAAAAATCTGTCAGAAAGCAGCCAGAAGAGCACTCAGAAAAGCACCTGTACTCCCCTCTATTTCTTTACTCCCTGCAACAGTCAAAACTGCCTCAACTCTTTCTTGAATTATAAGAGCTTCCAGAAAAACGGTATGAATATTACCCCCGGACATTAAAAAAAGACATAAAACCTTTAGAAATTGTGAAAGAGAAAGAGGAGGGATGGTCAAGCTATACACCGAATATATGGACTGGAAGGAAAGACAAGTTTATGAGATTTGGTCAGAAGAAGCTGAAATTCAGGATTTCCTCTGATTTCACTTTGGCCGAGGTCACACAGAACATTCAGTACTGACAAGAAAGAACAGCCCAGGGCTCTCAGGACATTATGAATGGTAACAAAAGCGGTGGATGTGGGAGAGATCAGAACAGAAGGAATACAAATGGGGCGGGTGGAGACTGTAAAATTAACCAAGTAACTGTGCGAGTGAAAACCGACCACACAATTATCGCTACCTTTCTCCCTCCCTCTCTTCCTCTCTCCCTCCCTGCACCTCCCTTCCTCCTCCCTCTTTCTTTCTGCAGAGGATTTTGAAGCATAATAACTGCAATCCGTTATTACCTTCAGAAAAAAAAAACAAGTATAATGTTCCTTGAATTTTATTCCAAATTCTGTTTTGAGAACAGCAGATTCCTAATTGCCCTAACAATGTACTCTCAATAATCACATAAAATCAGAACAACAACACAGGTACTCTATTTTAATTCTGTGGCTTAAGGCTAATTTGTGCTAATGATAATTAGCACAAATCACTACGTACATACTAGTTCTGATTAAGAAATGGCTTCTCTTGACCTGACAAATTTAATAACTACCTGTTTTCAGAGTTTGCTTTCCTGTTTTAATATTTTTATGATTGTCACTCACAACATGGAAACACATACTTGTTGTTTGGAAATATCAGATTATAACATATCTAATTGGCTTTCTACTTCACCAATCAGATACTGTAGCCTAAACAGTAAAGTCTAATCTTAGCACAGCATCCGATTTTCATTATCTGTAGCCACAACTTGATCATTTTTCACTCTTTCAATAAAAAAAGAATCACTCTGGAAATGTGGGGACTGATAAAGAAATTGAATGTGAACATAAATCTCCATAATGACTCTTTAATATATTTAAAATCCCACCAAGGTTTCAAATTGGCTCGTATCAGACGTGCCTTCTCTCAAGAAGTCTTTTGAATTGCTCCTCAGTGCAGTACACAGAAGTGTGCACTGATCTCTTCAGAACATCCAAAACACTCTATTCCTGTGGTATTTTATGCACATTTGCATGTGATTATATTTAGTTACTTAAAGATAGTAACCATGTTCTCCTTTCTTCAGCGATCTCACTCTACCTGTAACTGACCTCTACGCACATAGCAAATGCTCAATAAACATTCCTTACATTCAGGCAAATTATAAGTCAATTGAATTCCATCAAAACAAATGAAAAATAATTTCTGACAATAGCTTCCTTTCCAATTTTATTTTTTTAGCCTCAAATTCAAAATAAGAAAAGACTTTGATGCAACTTGTATGTTTTCAGAAATAAATATATACAATTTTAACATTCAAATATATCGATGTAATTGCTATATGCATTTGAATTAAGAACAGGATAATTTATATAATATAGCTAAAAAACCTTACAGGTACAAATTTTCCCTTAAATATAGGATAAGTCTTTGGTTTCATCATTAATTTACGTTCTTATATTACATTTTAAGCAAACTTTGGGAAATATAAATACCATGAAAAACTATAAATACTTAATAAATTTTATAAAACATTCATAAGTATAACAACTGCATACAATTTATAATATACACTTAGTAAAATACAGCACTTAGGATATCATGCTAGGTTATTCCTTCTTGTACAGTTAAATCTTTTTTTTTAAGGTTTTATTTATTTATTTGACAGAGAGAAAGCACAAGCAGGCAGAGTGGTAGGCAGAGGGACAAGCAGGCATGGGGCTGGACCCCAGAACCCCGGGATCACGATCTGAGCCAAAGGCAGATGCTTAACCGACTGAGCCACCCAGGTGCTCCTCAGTTAAGTCTTTTCTATCAGCTACTTTCTGATAATAAAAATCTAAACATTTAATGTCTTGGGAATAAATCCAATTTATAAGTATTTAAAATACCTTTATAATACTGCATAACTTTTTTTTACTTTTTCCATTTACTATTTTTACTACTTATTTTACTATTTATATGCTCATATTATAACCTTAAGATTTCACATTCATAGAGAGGCTGTTTATTTGTATCTCAAACACAAATGTATGCATTGGGCAGTGTTTGGAGCTTGTAAATATAATGCTTCTTTATCTTTTGAGTTATCTAATTTTAAAAAGTGCTTTTGTCGTCTGTTTTGGTTACTTAGATATACAGACCTGCAATGTATCATTAATTAGAATCCATTGAAAAGGTGGTGAAGTGAACCTCTAGCACCATGTTTTTTGGGGTTTTTTTTAAGATTTTATTTATTTATTTGACAGAGAGAGATACAGAGAGAGAGGGAACACAAGCAGGGGGAGTGGGGGAGGGAGAAGTAGGTCTCCCTCTGAGCAGGGAGCCCAAAGCGGGGCTTGATCCCAGGACCCTGGGATAATGACCTGAGCCAAAGGCAGACGCCCAATGACTGAGCCACCCAGGTGCCCCAAAAAGCACCATGTTCTTCACAGAACTTGGAAAGGACACTATCTTTGCCTTCTAGGAACCAAGCACTGAGTAAATATAATATAGAAGACTACTACTTATGTCATACATTGTAAGATGAAATAAGAGATTGCAATAGGCTTTTTAAATTTAATGGTAGCCTTTGAAGAAATTACTCATTTCAAAATTTAACTTAGATTATGAAAAATGTAGATTGTTAGTATGTTTTGTCAGACCGTACTTGTCTTTCGCTACTCTTTAATGGTATTTAACATTCATCCGGATATGAAAGTTGAGATCAAATATATCTGTCATTTTGTCAGCCTGCATGAGTGGGACTGTGACTCCTGTATCAGAATTTCTGGTTCTTCCTAAAGCATTATGTTCAGGAATTTTTTTTCCCCATTTATATTGAACACTTAAAACAACAACAACAACATGAACAAAATTCAGCACTGGAAAATTCATTTAATTATCACCTTAGAGCTCATAACAACTCCATTCTGAAATGAGATGTCTAAATACCATTTCCTTAGTGAGACGGAATGGTATTTGATTTGTTTTATTGTATTGTGCACAAAACACAAACTGCTAATAATTAGATTTCTTTTCACTGTGATTATTGTCCTTAAACTTTACTTCAACATAAGGAATATAATAAGAGAGTGGGTCTTTAAAGCTTGAACAAATTATTGCAAAATCTACATATTTTAACCCCAGTTTAGCAAAAACATAGCACATATGTATAGGGAGTCAATATTTTACTCCTCAGGGGCTTAGATTTCTCATTCTGGCAAAAGGGTATTCTATAGCCTCCTTGAGGTCATAACTTTCAGCCAGGGAGATAATCTGTCAGTAACTATTGATTATTTAGGGAAAATATTAGTGATTTATGGAAAGATCCATACTTCTATCTTACAATAGTAAATGCAAAAGTAGGCCAAGTGAACCATGATATGATGACATGGAGAAAAGTGTATCTCCCATATTGTTGCTGTAGAGGCAGGAGAAATAGAAAAGTAGCTAGTTGAAATCAATACTAATTTTAGCCTTATTGATGAGATGCTTCATGATTACCAGACTGACCATAAAGCACAGAACATCAGGTCAACTGCAAAGGCCACATTATGTCTGCCCTTCCTTCACTTCCTAGTGGACATGAATGGAATTGACTGTGTTTATTCCTAAATATATATAAAATACCTGATTACGTAATTTCACAGAAGACTTTGAGACTCACTAACTTTGTGCCATTATACTGTTTGAAAGACTCCCAAATGCTTAAAAGAAGAGAAAGAAGTTTCTATAAAAACTAATTAGTCATTATTTGAAGTAATGGGTGCTTAAAACAGATTGCTGTTCTCACAAAATCACATGCCAAGGTTAGGAAAACACTTTTTCTCTCTAACCTATCTTGCTAAACTAAGTATACTATTGGGGAAAAAATCCATTTTTAGCTTATGATGTTACAGTTTCTCCTGAACTGGAAATGCACCATATGCCCAGGTGGGGGTAAACTCTTGCCTTTACACAGGTACAGTTATATTTTTGAGGGATGGGTGGAGACCACTCAACACTGTCATTTGGTTCCTCATTAATTTATCACCCATCCATTCAATGAATATTCATCCATCAATGAATATTTTTTGTGTGACTACTATATAATGTCATACACTATTATAGAGACTGGGGGTGCAAGACCATTCAATATAGGCAAAATCTCTGCCCTTATAGAGCATGCAATCTTGTTGGATAAACAAATAAATAAATAGCTATTGAAGATAATGTCCCATAGGAATAACTATTCTTTTTTTAAAAGCAGAGAAGATAACAATGAGGTCTGCTGCTTCAGACTGGATGGAGGCATGACTTTTGAACAGGGATTACAATGAAACATGGAAGCTTGTATTGCCGACATCTAAGGGCAGAATACGCAGAAAGAATATCAGGTGAAAAGGCCCTGATACAGAACATGACATTGATTAGCATGTTCACTAGATGAAGTCTTGAAAATGGAAATACAATACTGAGAATAATTTTTGATACAATTTGTGTTGCTTCTTACAGCAAGCTGTTTTTTTCTTAGCTATCAGGAGTTGAGAGATCAGTATCTCCTAAGGTTATAGGATCAGTATTTCCTAAGGTTGGATAATATCAGGTTATTTGCATTATGCATCACAACTCATCAATCCTTCACAACTTAGGATGTTTTTCCCATTCAAAAAAAGAATATACATTGGTACAAACTTTACTTGATGGCCTTACAAAGGCAATAGTGCTTGTAGTTAACCAGAGAAAAAGTCACCTAATCAGTCTGAACTTCACATGACACACCAGCTTGATAGGTGTAGTTATTTGATCTTTCAAAATTATTTTGACAGAAAATTCTTAAACCATTCAGAAAAATCTACAAACTTTAAAGATCTACTGGGTCTAAGATATCACCGCAAATTATATAAACATTCATATTTAAACAAACAAGCACCTGGGTGGCTCAGTGGGTTAAGCATCTGCCTTCGGCTCAGGTCATGATCCCAGGGTCCTGGGATCGAGCCCTGAATCGGGCTCCCTGCTCAGCGGGGAGCCTGCTTTTCCCTCTCCCTCTGCTGCTCCCCCTGCTTGTGCTCTCTTCCTCTCTGTCAAGTAAATAAATAAAATCTTTAAAAAAATAAACATACATGGCATATTGTGCACATAAACATATTTACTCATAAACATATGCATGTAAAGTGATTACATACTGGAGTTGCCATGAAGGTGTTCCAGTTGCTGTATGTCACTCAGTAGTCCTTTCAACAACACAGTATTCAGCAGCAAGGAATAGAGTTGGATGACAACCCCCAACAATGATCCCTTTCAGCTTCTGCTGAGATGATGCTCTCCCAGGCAGCCCCTAACCAATGACTAAGCATGGTGGTGAGGTGGGGAGGCCAAGGAAAGGCAGTGGGGTATTGGGACCTGGTCATTTCTACACAACCAGGACCTCTAAGGAGCAATCTTTGCTCCAGAGCTTTCCACAGTCGGCTGAGAGATGATCAGATCTGTACCATAGTTCGAAGCTTGCCTCCATGACCCATCTTGCTTCTTTCCTCTTCTATCTTTCACAGCTGCTACCCCTGAACAGCTTTCTGTACCTCTAACTAGATCTGAGCATCTGCACCCTCAAAGATCCAAGTGACACACATATGCTTACAGATGGACAAATAAGTACCCATTAATTTAGAGATCAATGCATTATTGAAGCTCTCTTCATTTACTGATAGCTTGACTAATGCCAATAAAGACAGGAAAATATTTTGTAAATACATTCATTCTACTAGAATACTAAAAGAGCCTTTCCCATAACAAAATATTTGACATCTGTGTAGAATTTTTTAATGAAAATTTTAATATTGAAGGAAGACTCACTAGAAGAGTCTTCTGTAGGGTTTGATACAGGATTTGGTTTAGTTGTCTCATCTAAATTATTAAAAGACCAGAAGATGTTATAAGTTGTTCTTACACCTGAGATACTCTCATGTCATATAAATAAAATGTTAGTGTAGGACAAGTCTTTACTTTGTGTTTATTTTTATTGAACTGATAGCATTATCTTTAATTATGTAGGACATTATAATTACAGTAACATATATATGTCAGACCATACATTCACAAATAGAGAGTGATTTTTGCACTTTAATTTATTAATGAGGATCTCCCTGGTGCTATATGCATCCTGCAGAATTTTCCAACACTTAATATATTAAAATGTTGACTCATTCTCAGAATTTTGACAAATGAAATCAGGGAGATTGTCAGTAATTGTTCATTACTTTCAGCAAGGAGAATTTAAATCAATTAGAAGGACAGTTCAAGATCTCATCCTGATTACTCATGTGGAACTTATTTTCCACATGCTTTTCATAGAAGCAGAAACATTTAATTAATATTTTCTGTACACACAGAAAGAGTTGGAACAATATGAGAAGGACTTCACTGTATAAATGTATTTTATAGTGTCTAAGGCTCGTTGAACATGAAAAAATATTTATCACTGTTCATAAAGATTAATGTAAAAATTACCGCTAATATAATTGTGGGCTCCCTATGTGGTTACATAACTTAGAAATTACCTCAACACTAAAAAACAAACTTACCAAAAGGATATTTTCTATTACTCAATTCACTAGAAGAAGTTATCATTTGAAAAATGTTGTTTTGCATTTTTAAATAAATTGAAAGAAAATGTGGCAATGGAAGTTTTGTTTAAAAAGATAATCACGTCATTAACATAACATAATAAAATAAAAAATGCAAAAAAAGTCATCATTCAAAAAAAAAAGATAATCACGTCAATATGATTCAAAATAGCAATGAAATACTTTTCTGACTAGGAAACAAAAGTTTCCTGGCCTTTGGCCAATATTATATTCTTCCTAGACATTTGAAATGGTACTGCTCTTATTCCTTCATGTTACTCCCCATCCCACACTTAAATCACATGCAATCATTGCTCCCTTTTCAAAAAAGTAACATGAATAGCCAGTAAATAAAATATTTCAACTTTAAATAGGGTTTTTACCACAAATGAATTGACACAAGAGTAAATAACAAATGAGTCATCTACTTTTCCCTGCATAAAGTTTAACGGAAGCTTCTGTACATCCTGGACCATTCAGGAGTAATTTATGGTACTGAAAGAGAATACACCATATTTGAGCCTACATGACCATGAACAGTGAGCCATTTTATGGGTGTTAAGGAATTCAATAAAAAGATGATTTAAAAGGGCAGCAATAATACCATTTTCTAATTAATCTTGGCTCTAATTGATTGGCAAATGCTTCCACAATCTTGGATTTTTTTCCCCATCAGAGAAAATGGCACTAAGTCATCATTTCATTGTAGAAAACTCACTTCATCACCCATCTGTTTTCTCTTCCTTAAAATAAAGAAGGTGTATTAGAGGCAATCTAATTAACTATGTTTTGGGGTCAGACACCAAAATTAGTGGGTCAGGGTGGATTAAGACAAAAGACGGATGGCTTTAACAAGAAGTTTCATCTAGAGGCATTCAAATACAAAACCCATGTGACATGTGTTTGGTTCACAACCCTCCAAAGCTCCCAAAGTTGGGATTTTTGGACCGAGTTATCTCAAAACTCTCAGGCTCCCTCCAGCTCTAAGAAGCAATCTAGGAAATCACTGATACAGTAAAATAATAAGATATGAGAGAGAAAACACTGTAAGAGGAGATTAAAATAGAAAATTATTTCTTATTCCTTATGGACTCCTGTTATAGAGCTAGATATCAATGCTTGTATTCTTTTACCTTGTCCCTAAGTCATTCAGATATTGCTTAATGCCATTTCTTCTGAGAAGAAAAGGTAGTAGGGGAAGAAGACCAAAAATATCCCAGCTCATATCCTAAATACATTTACTGGGAACCTACTATGTGCAAGGCACTTGTTATGGGCTCAGTGTGTCCCCTCGATTCATATGTTGGAATGCTAACTCCTGATATAAGAGTAATAGGAGGTAGGGCCTTTGGGGAATAATTAAATCATGAATGGGATTAATGCCCTTGTAAGAGGAGACAAAAGAGCTTGCTCTCTTTGGTCTGTTCTCCACAGTGATGATAAAATGAGAAGACTGACAACTACAAAGCAGGAAAAGGACCCTCACCAGAATGCAGTCTGCCAGCACCTTGATCTTGGACTTCCTTGCATCCAGGACTGTGAGAAATAGATGTTCATGGTTTACATATCCCAGTTTATAGTAATTGTTATAGCAGCCTGAACTACGACAGCACTGTTCCAGATATTTGGATAAGCAAGGAGACAACACTGTCAAAGATACCTATTCTTGTGAGGATTATATTCTGCAGAGAGGCAGGCGGCAATCATTAAATCTAGTGAAATGAGTAATACAGGGTATATTAGAAAAAAACATTTGCTATGAAGAAAAATAGGGAAAACATGAAGACATGTAAGGGCGGAAGGGACTGGTAGGGCAGGAGGTGAGGGGTGGAGGCTTACACTATTTAATAGAGAGGTTCAGGGTAGCCCTCAGTGAGCTGGAGTCTGAGCAGAGATGAAAGGACCACACGTGTCATGTGCCTGAGCAACAAGGGGAGGGAGGCCACTGTGAGGGAGGGAGAGAAGAGGACATCTGAGAGGCTTCCTGGGAATAAATAACATAATGCCCTGTGGCTGCAGTAGGGACTTTCATTCTAAGTACCAAAGAAATGGAGAGAAATGGCAGTGTTTTGAGCAGAGGAGGAGCATGGAACAAGTTTTCCTTTCCCTGATGAAATAGGGTACGTCCTTAAGACCAACAGCTTTGAAGTCAAGCAGCTCTACTGCTTATCAACTTGAATAATCAGTGCTGAATTCCTTAATCCCCTGTATCACCTATCAAATGAGCATAATAATACAAACACCACATAGGATGTGTTGTGAAGATAAATGAGATAATGCAGCCAAAGAACTCTGTACTGCAACTGGCATATTATAACTGTTCAATAAATTCTCTCTTACCTTGCTTTTTAAAAAAATTTTATTATGTTAATCACCATACATTACATCACTAGTTTTTGATGTAGTGTTCCATGATTCATTGTTTGCATGTAACACCCAGTGCTCCCCATTCAATACATGCCCTCCTTAATACCCATCACCAGGCTAACACATCCCCCCACCTCCCTCCCCTCTAGAACCCTCCATTTGTTTCTCAGAGTCCATAGTCTCTCATGGTTCATCTCCCCCTTGCTACTTCTAATAAATGTTTTGTCCAAAAATGAGTACAGCTGATACCAGGATTATTCTAAAACTCCTTTCCAACATCTAACTTCAGACAGATGAATCAATCAACCAAACAATCTCAACTATGTGCAAAGGACTATTCTAGGTATCAAGGGGATATACAAAACTTAAAATGGAGCTCTTAATAAGAATATGATTTAGATGAAGAAATAAAACATACATATAAAAACATGATGATTGTATACTACTTGCCAATAAAAAGAAATAAACTTGCTATAAATAAACACATGGATGAATCTTAAATTCATTATGCAAAGTAAAAGAAACCACACACAAAAAGCGCATTTTTATAATGTGAAGATTAATCTATAGTGACAAAAGGCAGATAAAGTGGTTTCCTGGGTCCAGGGGAAGATACAGGACTAGACTACACACAGGGGTGCAAATAATCTTTTGGAAGTAATAGAAATGCCTTGTACTTTAAACTTAAAAAAAAAAAACTTAATTATTGCATGTAACTTGTTCCTTCATAAAACTAATGCCAATAAAACCAAAATCAATTGCAATAATAATTGATTACAATGGGTTGGACGATCAAGCAAGAATATACCTTTTACTAGTTTTGACTATAAAAATTACTGGACAAGTTTGGATCAGATTTGAAAGGTCACACAGTAATTTCCAAATATTACTTGATTTGTACTAGGCCTAGAAATCTTGTTGAGCTTAAAGATAAAGTTCTCTTATTGGGTTGATTAGTTTTGGACTCATCCAGTCAATATTTTAGTAACTTTATGTCAGTCTTATTTTTCTTTGGAGGATCCTCTCACTTGAAGCTTATTCTCTTTTTTTAAAATTTTTTATTGTTATGTTAATCACCATACATTACATCATTAGTTTTTGATGTAGTGTTCCATGATTCATTGTTTGTGCATAACACCCAGTGCTCCATGCAGAACATGCCCTCTTTAATACCCATCACCAGGCTAACCCATCCTCCCACCCACCTCCCCTCTAGAACCCTCAGTTTGTTTTTCAGAGTCCATCGTCTCTCATGGTTCGTCTCCCCCTCCGATTTCCCCTCCTTCATTCTTCCCCTCCTGCTATCTTCTTCTTCTTTTTTTTTTTTTCTTAACATATATTCATTATTTGTTTCAGAGGTACAGGTCTGTGATTCAACAGTTTTGCACAATTCACAGCGCTCACCATAGCACATACCCTCCCCAGTGTCTATCACCCAGCCACCCCATCTCTTTTCTTTTTCTATACATTGTCTCCTCTTCTTGGAAGTGGTCTTTATAGAGATTTACAGCACTTTTTTTTTTCACTGTTTTCAATGTAACCCACAAAGATGTCAATTACAGTTTCATTTTTAAAATATAAGCAACTGTGAAATAATACATTATATGTTAAAAAAAAAGAAGAAGATAGAAGGAAGGGAAAAATGAAGGGGGGGAAGAACCATGAGAGACTATGGACTCTGAGAAACAAACTGAGGGTTCTAGAGGGGAGGGAGGGATGGGTTGGCCTGGTGATGGGTATTAAGGAGGGCACGTATTGAATGGAGCACTGGGTGTTAGATGCAAACAATGAATCATGGAACACTACATCAAAAACTAATGATGTAATGTATGGTGATTAACATAACATAATAAAATTTTTTTAAAAAATAAAAAAAAATAAGCAACTGTGGCTTCTATCTAAAACCCTTTTTAAATGACATATGAGAGAAGAGGAGTGTCTCATATGTCTAATTCTAAAAGGGCGGGACTTTTCAAATGATTTTTTAAGTAATCTCATATTATATTTGGGTTCCAAGAACAACACATTTTTATGAAATAGCAAATAAAGCAGATGTCTATGTTACTAGAGTGTGAGACAAGAAATGGTAAGGGGCATTTTTTTTTCCTATGATTCAATTTTGGTATAATGTTCTGTGGGATTATCAATTAATTGCATTAAAACCCAAATTCCCACTTATTTTTTTATTTTCTTATAAAATTAATTGCTTAATATAAAGAACACATTTATAAGCTATTCTTCAGAAATGAATGCTTTGAAAGCATATTTATAAACATAAAATATATTTTATATTGAAGAGAATATTAACAGTGAAATATAGCTTAAAGACTAAATTGCTTAGTTTTCATTTACAGGAGTGAAGAGGGTTGAATCTCTAGGAAAGCTTTCTGTTCAGCATATTAAATGCCTAAGGAGTCACACTGGATTTAAAATATAGCACCTATTTTGGAAAGCAAATTCAGGATTCTTGTAGACAGATTGAAATTACTTCCTAATATAGATGACTCAAAGAAATACCTGTCAAATAGAGAGTTAAGACTTTTGAATGCAGACACAGTGTGAAAAATAAGATGATGTATTTTCTATTTCAGCAGAAACATAATTAAAATTAAACTACACTCACAAAAATAAATGAACCATATTCTGAAGAAATAGGTTGAATTTTAATCCTGATTTTCCACATACTTCTAAATATACAAAATTCAAGCATCTGCAGCTAGTCTCCATATCAATAATCTGAATTAGCAGGGTTCCACTGTAATTTCTGAAGTTTTAATGCTGAAATGTTCAATGCAAGCAACTGAAAATGTTTCTTAGATAAAACTGGTCCCAAGAACCTACAACAATAAATGCTTTTACAAAAATTACTATAGTAAATAAAGTTGGATGGGTCTTAAAAGGAAGGTCTTTGGGCTACACTGTGTTTATTAAATTCCAGGGCTCCCTTTGCTTCATTTCAACGCCCTGTTGTTTACTTCTCTCCCAGCCACGACTAGTAGATGTGGGTCCCCTCCCCATGAGTTTATATTTCTATGCAAGGTTAGTCATGTAACAAGAATACCAAAGAAGAAAAGAAACAAAAACAAAATACAGAGAAAAAAAAAAAAAACTTTGAAAAAGAAAAAAAAAAGGATAGAAATGAAATCAAATTCCCCTTTGAAGAGAAGCTGAGCTTGTTTTTTTCTAATATTTTCCAGGATATATTAAAGAAATTGGTGGAAAGGCTGGGGAAAAAAGGTGACAGGAGACCACACAAATCAGTTCTATGCTCTTGTTTACAGCATCTTTGCTTGACATAACCTCATGTAGGTGATGATACAGAATTTTTGATACTTGGCAGAATTAAGTCAAATATATGAACTACAGTTTAAGAAGCATAAATGTCAGCTTTCTAAAGCCTTCTACATCAAAGCTATCAGCAATGGTTTTTGAACACCAACTACAGCAGTATATTAGGTGTCGTGGGAGATATAGAAGAGGTACTATGATATTAGGTACACAGAAGGTATTTTAAAAATATATAAAAACTGAAGGAATAGGTATGAAAGCTACTGGTAGGGAATTTTGGGGGTAAGTAAAGCACCTAATCACAAAATAGAGAATCAGGCAATCTAGATTAACATGCATATTATTAAGGGAAGACTAAACTATACAAAAAAGAAATAACATGTCCCAAGGCCGCACAAGGAACTCAACCTTTCTGAACCTCAGTTTCCCCTTCAGTGACAGGGACTAGCCTAAGGGACTATTGTCCACAATAAAAGAGTTGAACAATGCTGGATTTGTATATGCATGATGGATCCCTCACCATCCCTATACTGCATCACACTGCAACTTTAAAGACAGCAGTTGTAAATGTCTATGTACAAACTTGGGATCAGCCTCCAGTGGAGGTTATCAGGTCTAAGTTTTGCTTTGTTTTACAATAAATGTATTTGTCGCTATCAATCAATCAAACCCCAGGCTCAGAGAAACAAAATTTAGAAAAGGGATGACATTTTAATTGGGAAGGAGGGTATAAGTAAGAGCACAGAACTGGAAATAAGCATGACTTACTCAAGACAAAATAAAGAGATCTACTTTCTGGGAGTAAGGATTACAGATAAAATTATCAAATAAATAGGGCTCTTAAAGAATACCAAAATGATGTGGAGGAGTCTAGAATTCATACAATTGGCAATAGGAAACAACTACATTTCCGAGCAAGGACATTCCATGATACCACACAAGTCAGAGAGGATGAGACCTAAAAAACAGAGAAATCAGCTCAATCAGCTGGGAAGAAAAAATAATGTAAGAATGACTGATGTGGGCCACCTGGATTAGGCTGGGCTCACCCAAGGTAGAAAGGAACAGGTATTTCTCAAAAGAATCAAAAGGACTGGATGTACACTGAATCTCCCCTTTCAGGTCTCTTCACAAACAGCAGAGGACAAATGAGGGTCTTTTCAGACAAACATATAAAAATTATACCTCTTTCTCTCATCTGTGCACTCCCATGTCCCAGTCACTGTTTTATTTTTCACCATAAAATGTGTCACCATCTAACATACTATGTATTTTTTTCATCAATGCTTGTTTCTCAGCATTAAAATATAAATACCATGATTTTGTTCTGCTTATTTCCCAGAGGAAGGGGTTCCTTAATTTTGAATTGAATGTGCTGAATAAATTAATATTCTATAAAGAAAACAGAAATGGGGAAACATTAATTATGTTTTCTATGTTCCTTACCTGGAGTGCTGGTAAACAATTAATATGCAAGGAATAATTTCATTAAGAAACCTCAAATAAATTTTATGTTCTTTTTAAAAAAGATTTTATTTCTTTATTTTTTCAAGAGAGAGAGCACACCCAAAAGCTGGGGAGGGGGAAGGGCAGAGGGAGAAGCAGACTCCCCACTGAGAAAGGAGCCAGATGCAGGACTTGAAACCAGGACCCTGGAATCATGACCTGAGCTGAAGGCAGATGCTTAACGTACTGAGCCACCCAGGCACCCAATTTTTTTTATGTTCTTAATAAAAGGAAAGCTCAACACTGATTCAATGTGATAGGACACTAAGACAAAAATGCAATTTGTATCACTAGGTAATCGAAAAGAGATCAAACAACAAACCAGAAAGACTTCTAATAGTCCACTTACCCTCTAATAAATGTGAATTATAGAAATGCTGTTGTCAACTTATAATTATTAAACTTCCTTCTTTCAGGATTTCAAAGTGTTCACAGAATGTTTTCATCTGTGATAGCAATACGCATGGCAGAAAGAAGATGCAGATACACGGGGTTAAACAACCTCCTATATGCTGTCACTCCCAGAGCTACGAAGAGAGCATTACTCGATTCAGTACTAACCCAGCATCTAGTTGGAAAATGATGGGATTCTCTAAAAAGAATTTAGAGCCATCAGGTTCAGGAAATGAGTAGAAGAATCTATTTTTTTTTCCTTTAAAAGAGCCTAACCTCAATTGACCATTGAGATGGATGACTTTATTAGATCCTGATGGATCTTAAATGTCATTAATTCACTCATCAGTGTCTAGTAACATTCTTTAACCAGATGGGCAACACAGAGTGTATTCATAGCAATATTCATTATATGAAAGCATTTATCTATTTTGCTTATCAGAACCACTGAAGTAGGGGCGACTGGGTGGCTCAGTCATTAAGCATCTGCCTTTGGCTCAGGTCATGATCTCAGGGTCCTGAGATCGAGCCCTGCATCGGGTGCCCTACTCTGCGGGAAGCCTGCTTCTCCCTCTCCCACTCCCCCTGCTTCTGTTCCCTCTCTCGCTGTGTCTCTCTCTGTCAAATAAATAAATAGAATCTTAAAAAAAAAGGACCACTGAAGTAAAAACAGACCCAAATTTAAAAAAAAAAGGGGGGGGATCCTGAAACATATTCTAAGCTTAGAATAGAATTAAGAACAAAAACAAGTTTTCTCAGGAACAACAACAAAAGAGGCCACAAATGGTAATATATTAGATCCATACAAATTGTAACAGAAAGATTTTCATGACTCCAAACCAGAAATCATTTTAACTTACCTTGGAATATAATGCTAGTCAAAAAAAATTTAGTATCAGTTAATTTTGCTTTCTAATAAATTTGTGAGGTAACAGTGGATTTACTGAGAAATACTACATCTCTGGATCTTCTAAGACACAGGATAATTCAAGAGCACTGAGAATGTTATTACACCCCCTTAAAAAATTCATGCATGGCATAAAGCCTGGTTTTAGGCTGGAAACTTTAGAATCACCACCCATTTCTGACTTTGTCATTAACTGTGTGATTTGGGAAAGTTACCATCTTGGTCATGTTCTCTCATCTGTCAAAGAAAGTTAAATATCAATGCCTGTTTATCTCAGAGTTACTATAAAATAAGAGTTAAGGACATGTTTTAAAAGCTGAAAATTAATGTATTAATTTAATATATTAATACATAAATTCACCTCAATCTGAACAACTAGTACTGGTGTTATTTGAAGAGGATAAAGTAGGGGAGGATTAGTGGGATTGCAGAACTGCCTTTACAAATCATAAATAAGTATGCATGAATAAAAGATAGGGCTGAGAAGAATGGAAAATTATAATAATATCATTTTATACAAGAAAATATTGAGCATATATTCCCACCAGTACCAATATATTATTTTACAGGAACAAGAATCAAGTTACTTTTTATGTAAAGAGGGCTAGGACTTAATTAATTAATTAACTAAAATAAATAAGACACTGAAAACGAAACTAGTTTGGGCACCCTTCTAAATCCCTTTATGTTCTCTGCTTTCCAGGGGTTAACCATCCAGGCTGCCCTGACCTAAATTTTAACTATCTCCACTGTAGTGCCATTGACCAAAATGACAGCTATTTAACCCAAACCATATCAAAGTGGAATGCAATCTAACTATGATAAGACTTTAATCTGCTTCAAATAAAGACTGGGTTGTCTTGGAAGGGACTATTGGGTTGTCTTGCAAGTAACTGCATCTTTTTTTAAAAATCATCACTTTTTTTTTTTTTAAGATTTTATTTATTTGACAGAGAGAGACACAGCGAGAGAGGGAACACAAGCAGGGGGAGTGGGAGAGTGAGAAGCAGGCTCCCCGCGGAGCAGGGAGCCCGACACGGGGCTCGATCCCAGGACCCCGGGATCATGACCTGAGCCGAAGGCAGACGCTTAACGACTGAGCCACCCAGGCACCCTTTAAATCATCACTCTTAAATCAGAGAATTGTAGAAGTTTTGGGGTAGATTTGTTTTTACTGGTGACACTTACTCTCAATATGCTACTGTCATAGTACCTCCTAATACACCCTGTGGGCCTTTTGAATAGCCATTCTGTAAATAATACAAAATAAAATTTGGTTTCTATATAGCAATGAAAAGCAGAAAAGGAGAAATATAAATAGAAACATATTCTATTGCTTCTGAAAAAAATGTCTCAAGGTTTGCCTCTATCTGGTCTCAGTAGAAAACCTCTCATTTAGTTGTGAAAACTTGAAAACCTTTCTTCTCAATATGGCCTTAGGCTAACAGAGCTGTGCCGGCAAAGGCCAGAGGTGTTGCTCACTGCGGGGCTAAACGGCTCCATGGTACTTTTACGGTAAAATTGAATTTCTATGATTTACTCATTTGAAGCAACAGAATTTGGAGTGTTTCAAAGTAATTCACAAATTCAAAAGGAAAAGATCTGAAATGCTGGTCATAGCCCTGAGATTAATAACCCCTAGTAGTTTTAGAAATATTTTAAAATACGAGATCCTTCCTTTATACGAAATCTTGAAGACAGTTCAATATTAAAACAGATGAAAGGCTATGGTACAGTGTTTGAATCAGGGCAGAGGCTTTAAGTCCTCTCCTCCCTGTGCTCTTAAACCCCCAGGGGTAGTCCTAAGGTGCCTACTCAACACTTAAGATTCACAAGTTGACTTCCACTGGCCTACATAATTCTGTGAAATTTAGAACTTAAGAATTTGTTTTGTAACAGCAATTTGACATAAGAAATGAGACAGGTCAGGGTGGCCAGGCCAAAGTACTTGGAATTAATAAAATAAAACTGGTAGCTTTCAGGCTAGGCTTCCTTGTCATTCTCCTTACACTACTTCATGAAAATTAGGAAAAACTATCTTGATAATAAACAGTCTATACCTGAATTTTCCAAATGGATCAAACTTCAGATTTGGCGACAGAAAAGAGGTTAACATGGCTGAACTTTAAGTAGAGGATGACTCAGTGTGGGAACAGGAGGAACTGAAGTTATGTGCTGATGATGATTTAAATGACATCTTTTTATGTTCTAGGACCAATTATCCCATTTATTTGTTGAACAGCTTTGGGCAAAACAAATATTTGTCTCTCAATTTCTTTATCCATAAGACATTTGGTCTGCACTAAATGTTTTGACCTTTTTTTTTTTAAATAGTTACTAATCCATGTTTTATCTAGATACGTGTGTTTTTGCTGGGTGAGCTGAAATAAGCCATCACCTCCAAGTTGTAGATTTTTGTATTTCCTTTTAATTATAAGCTCCACCCTGAGGGCCATATTCACATTTTCATCCATCTGTTGGTTGAACTGCCTCCCTGAATGTCTTTCTGAACTTTACCAAAGATGAAATTTCTTCTCTCACAGACATTTTCAGAAGCATAATCCTTCCAGGTATTCATATTTGGGCACTTAAGGTCATCCTCAGTTACTTCTTTTAACCTCTCACGTTCAACTTCTTCAATGTCCTCATCCATTCATTTATTAAGCGTCTACTTTCTGTCTTGCCCCATATTAAGCACCATAGAAAAAAACAAGACCCAGACCATGTCCTGAAGGAGTTCTGAATCTGCCTTTTCACATCTGATCCCTCCTTTCTTTTCCTAATTATTAGAATACTTTAGTGCCCATTACCTTCTACCAGAACTGTTTTTACAACCTCCTAACTCATTTACTTTCCTCTCATGATCCCATCCTTCTTTAACACTATTAATTTACAATCCACTGTGCCATTAAAATGTCTTAGTATAAGAAATCTAAAGTAGGACTATGGTAATGCATCCCCCAAATACACAAACACACACACACACACACACACACACACAAATTGGCAGTATACTGACTGCAAAGTAAGTTTCTAAACCTAGGGTGATAGACCAGATATCTAAGGTACCAGGTAAGAAATACCAACACATAAATCTAGTTAGGGTATACAACAGGAGGTTATAGAGAATGTGTAGATATGGAGAAAATATACCTACCCTATCATATTCAAATTCAATTAAAAATCACTACAACTGTGGACCAGAATGCTACCAGTTCTCTGATTCTAAACCTCCCTCTATCCACACCTGTGTTTCGACCACATCGTGTCATGTTCTGCATAACGCTGTTTCAGTGCTTTTGATCATGATGTTCTATCTTCTAGATGATCCCCTCTCTGTCAAGTCTACCATCTGTCCTCATTCTCACCTCTTCCAGTTCAACTACTACTGCCTCCAGGAACTTTTGTTTTTTCTTCTAGTAAGAATTAACCTCTTATTCTCCTTTGTTGTCACTATTTTTTTTATTTTTTACATAGTTATAAACCTGACATATGTATTTATGCTTCACAAAAATCTTCACAAAGAACCTTACCTGAGTGTACTGAATAAGCATATATGTTGAAGTGGAAGATCAAGTGAAATAATTAAATATTTATCACTACTGAATACAAATAACTTTCCCAATAATGTTTTATGATTTAGACAGAGTATATTAAATGTTTCAGCAAAGAATTTGACTGAATTTTTAAGGCATATTTTGAAATACATGAAGAAATATGATCTAGTTAACAGTACAGAGTCAAAGCTGGGGCTGGATGGTAATATACAATGAATTCAGACTGATGTAACAAAGGCTATTGAAGTTGGTCCCCAGGAGCATTCTGACAACTCTATTCTCTAACATATTTTTGTCCATTTTTAAGAAAACATGGAGTAGATGTAAATCATGTTTGTAGATGGTACAAGCATGGAATTACAGGTTAAGATTCAAAATAGTTGACTGGTTGTATGACCTGAACTAAAACAGTAATCAGAGTATGCTTGCTACCATTTCCTCCTCACCCCATTTTCTCTTCATTAATCCACACTGTCTTGGTAAATGACACCATCACCTACCTAGAAATTTAAGATGAAAATCTTTGAGTCGGTCATGACTCTGCTTTTGCTGTCACTCCTGCATATAATCAATCAACAAGTCCTGTTGAAGCCAACGACTTAGGATATACCACATCTATTCACTCTTCTCCATCTCTGATGCTAAGACAAAAGTATAAGGCCTTGATGCTTCTTGACTAAATCATAATTGCTTTGCTATTTTCTTATCTTTAGTTTGCACTCCTCAAATCTGTTCTCTTGTCAGAGTGATCTTTCTAAAAAGCAAATTTTATCTTGTTCCTTAAGGCTTTTCATCATCTTGACCCTTATCTGTTTCTCCAGTTCTCTTAGGCTCCCTTGTTGCATTCATGCTCTATTTCCAATTCTTAAAATCAGCACTTCTCTACCATAACTTCATGACTTTTCTTATATTTTTCCTTTGATTTAATATTTCTACCTGTGGTACAAAGAAATAATGGCATCTTAAGATGACCACATCCTAATCCCCAGAATCTAGGTTACTTTGCAAAGGCAAGTAAGGTTGCAGATATAATTAAGTTTGTTAATCAGCTTAAGATAGTAAGAGTTTCCAGGATTATCCAGATGGGGCCAGTATAATCAACAAACTCCTTAAAAGCAGAAGAAAGAATCAGAAGACCGTCTAAGGGAAATGTAACTAGGGAAGAATAGTAGAGATATGAAAGATTACTGATTTTGAAGATGGAGGAAAGGAGTCATGACTGTAGCTTATTTCTAGCCTCAAACAACTGGAAAAGGAAACAAGCCAAGTCTCTCCTAGACCCTCCAAAAAGGAACATAGCCCAGCTGACATACAGAGTTCAGCCTACTGAGACCCATGTTGGACTCATGACCTGTAGAACTGTAAGATAACAAATTCATGTTAAGATGTTATATTTATGGAACTTATTACGGCATCAACAGAAAACAAATACACTACTCAACCATGTTAATCTAGTGAACATCCGATAATTCTATGAGACTCAGCTAATGAGGAATGTTGATTCTTGTAAGTGACTTCTATCACAGGGCTTTTTATTTATTTATTTATTTTAAAGACTTTATTTATTCGACAGAGAGAGAGAGACAGTGAGAGAGGGAACACAAGCAGGGGGAGTGGGAACACAAGCAAGGCTCCCGCTGAGCAGGGAGCCAAATGCCAGGCTCGATTCCAGGACTCTGATCATGACCCAAAGGCAGTCACCCAACTGACTGAGCCACCCAGGTGCCCCCCATTACAGGCCTTTTAACTGTCGATGTGACTTACCTGTTTAATGTCTTTACCTACTACTGAGCTATAAATCTCTCTAGGACAGATACCTTCCCATATGCTATGGCTTATTTACTTTTGTATTTCCAGCATCTTGCATAGGAGACTGGGTAGATATTTAAATTCTTTTTTAATGTTTGAAGGTGAAATTGAATAAAAATATGTTTCATGCTTTGAAATAGGCTCACAAAATTAATTGGTGAGTAGAGAATAAGGCTGAATTACTAGCAGTTCAGGTGAAAAAACTTACAGGTTTCAACTAAAAGTTTAGTATGAGTCAACAAAACAGTAACATTGATCAAAACAAAAACAAAACAAAGAAAAATAGCAACAAAATACACACACACACACACACACACACACACCTCTGAGTATAGGTGTCATTATTTCCAGAACCAGAGAATTCTTACACCTTACTGTGCTCTCCCTGCTCAGACATCAGGGGTCCTGTGATTAATTCTGAAATTGACTTTAAGAGATATTTTGACAACTAAAATATGTCCAGAACAGGAGGAGATGGCCAGGAAGAACATGAAAAGGATTTAAAGACTGTGAAGAATGGTTTTAGAAACAGAAGTTATAAAATTTGGAAAAGAAAAATTAGGGTCTGGGTATGAGAGTGGGGGATGTATTTATAGAAATTATTTTTTTAAATGTGCATGAGAAATTAGACAGACTGTGTTTAACTCCAGATAATTTGAAAACACAGAGAGCACACCACACTGGAGAAACTCAGTAACTATCTTAGTTAGTAACAATAACGACATGCAGATGGCTAATTGGCGATAGTTTCAGCAGGCATATTTTGATTCAAATTAAGAAGAGAAACTCTTTAATAATTAAAACTCTCCTTTAAAAGACTGCTACAAGTACACTCTCCTTCTGGACATGGAAACACAGTTTGGATCATCACCATCCCAGAACCGGCAGAAGAGTTTGTTGTGTAGGCATTTGGACTACAATACTTGTAAAGTTTTAGTCAAATTTAGGATTCTAATTATTATTAAGTCCTTTTCCTTGCTAAAGCAATTACACGTACATCCCAGTTTTTGAAAGTTCACATTACATCACTTCACTTTCATGGGAGATCTACACTAGTACCTGTTTTGGCTAGCCAAAAGAAATTCACAGAATTTTTTGTTTTTACAAAAAAGCTGAAAAGTGAAAATAGCTTCCAGCATTTGTGTTGCAGTGGGCTGTTAACAGAGGCAGTATGCGCCAGGAGGAGCAAAAGTGGCCCCTCCAAGCTCCTTGCTCTGGAACTACACTCAGTATCCCAACATGAAGCAGCCATACCTTTGAACTTCATCTGTGAGCATCTGTACTTTATCTCAATTTATTGTGTGCATCCATTAGCAAGATACGTCCTAAGGTCTCAGAAGAGCCTAAGAGAGGTTATGTTTTAGGGCAGGGAAATATATTTAAAAGTTAAAAGTTATTTGACCATTCTTTTTTTTTTTCCTATTTATTTTTTTTTATTATGTTATGTTAATCACCATACATTACATCATTAGTTTTTGATGTAATATTTGACCATTCTTAAACTCATTTTTCTCATCTGTAAAATGAGACTAATAAAATCTACCTCTTTTTGTTTGAGGATTACATGTATGATTATGACTAACATAAAATACATCTTTAAGATTTTTTTTTAAGATTTTATTTATTCATTTAAGAGAGAGAGCACAAGCAGGGAAGAGGGGCAGAGGGAGAGGGAGAGAAGCCCGCTCCCCGCCGAGCAGGGAGATAGATGTGGGCTTGATCCCAGGACCCTGAGATCATGACCTGAGCCGAAGGCAGATGCTTGACCGATTGAGCCACCCAGGTGCCCCAATAAATAACATCTTTAAAAAAAAGAAATTATATGGTACTTTCAAACACTGTATGTTAGTCAGTAATTTAGTTAGTTAGTGAGTAACAGGATAGGGATACTGAGAGATTCATCTTTGGCAAGATATCTTTGGCAATATGGGTTATTTTCACATGAAACATGTACCCATTTATTTCTAGAGCTTTCTAGTCCCTGAGGTTGCCCTCTCAAGCTGCAGCCATTGCTCTTCCACATCTTTGCTCCCTGGGGAAATAATGTTGTGTTGTCACTGCAGCTACATGATAACTCCTGCTCCCCCACCCTGGGAGCTTCTCCCCTTCAGCACTCCTCTTCCTGCTCTTCTTTCTACTCACGTTTTTTTTTATCCCTTCCTTTTGTAGGTTTTTAAAATCTGATAATATATCTCCATATAAGTCTTATACCTGTGTCAGTCATTTCGAAAATGTCTCATAAGAACATTATTTATTTCTTAATAGACTCCAGGGACCAAATTTCCACCCTTAAAGCTTGGCCTTTGTAGAAATGGCATATTCTTATTTTATTTAATGCCTCCTTCACCTTAGCCTCCAGTTTAAAAAAAGGTATCATAATCAACTTTTTCATTGTATAGAGATATATATGTGGCATATTTCTTATGTGAGCTCAGCATTTACTGTTTGGTTTTCTCCTTCTCTGGATCTCTTTACCATGGCAATGATCCTAGAATATATTACAAATTATCCATGGGTGGACATCACATAAAAAGTTTAAATTGTTGCCACATAGCCAAATTTGATTTTTTTAAGCACCTATCTGAACTCTACACAATGAAAATTTTAATGAGCTTTAGCACAAGATTTGAGAGAGCCCAGTGACATCTTTACTAGTCTGAATACCAATTGTTTCATTTCAAGGATAAAGGGAAGGCCTAACTCAAAAACCATCTCTTATTTCCCTATACTTTCATAATGGACCAACTCCTCTTAAAGCACGGTAACTTTTTTTTTTTTATTAGCAAGAAAAGTCTCTCAATGCAGAAGGAATATGGACTTAATTAAAAACTTGAATATGCCCCTTGCAAGAAGAAATAAATGACCTTCATCACCATGAAGTACAAATTTTAACTCTTAAGAGACCAAAAGCCAATTAACTGAGTCAGTAACACTTCAAAAAATGGCTGTGCTTTAGAAGCTTCTGGGGGAGTTGAGGGGGCTTTTCAAGGTATAGGATTCCAACCCATCCTAGGTCTACTAAGTACAATGATCAGGCAAGTTCCTTTAAAATCAGTATTTTTAAAATGTGCCCCTGGTGATTGGTGGGTGGGGGTGGGCAGGGCAGCTAACTTGAGAACTGTGGGGTCAAAACAATGATAATGAGGTCAAAGTTTGTAGTGGTGTTTGAGAAATTGTTCAGAAGTTTTAAGAAGGAGGTAAGTTACTTGGCCAGCCTCTCTTAAAAACAGCAGTCCTCCTTTAAATCAGACATTTTTTATTTTTTATTTTTGAGAGAGAGAGCAGGGGAGGGACAGAGGGGGAGGGAGAGAGAGAATCTTAAGCAGGCTCCATACCCAGCCCAGACCCAGTGCAGGGCTCAGTCTCACAATCCTAAGACCATGACCTGAGCCAAAATCAAGAGTCAGACGCTTAACCAACTGAGCCACCCAGGCACCCTCAGAACATTTTTTTTTAAATTAGAGAAAACATACTTGAAGATGTTCAAGAAAAAAGCAACAGCGTCTTAACCCTAAGAGGTCATGACATCACTCTTTATAAACAATGAGAGAGCAAGTCCAAAACCAAATTGTCCTCACATGCATCAGTTCAAATTCTGGCCTTCTTTTGGAGCAATCAGCTTTTCTCCCTTTCCATCACAATGAACGGCTCCTAATTTCACTCAGTCTTCTCACAAAGAATACCACTGGTCACAGGAAATACAGACGGGTCAGTGCAAACCTAAGGGCTCTGCCAGGGAAGCAATTCAAAATGCATGCCCTGCTGTCCGTCAGATACTGCATTCTTTCATCTAAACAAATAATCACTAGAAAGACAGTCATAACAAGCCATCACATAATTCTTTTAGGTCGGAATAGCGTCAAAAATAGCTGTTCCCTAAGTTGAACGGAAGATTCCTGGCATATTTTGCCACTAGCTCTCTGCAAAAAATCTATGGTTAGCTTGTGAATGAGGATTTCCCTGTGAACTGAAATCACAACTGACCAATCTAGGGATTTCCATCCCTCTGGCAGTGCTTTAGTCCACTCTAAATGTGATTGTTCCCTTGAATGGAGTAATTTAATTTTCTCCAAATGTCTCCTGACTTTATAATGCCAAGTTTAGAAAATGAAATGGAGAACTGGGTCAGTTGACCAGGTGATTCAGGCCAAAAAATAAAAGCCTGCTTAGAAACTTCATACAACACGAGTCGCTTTAATTTCCTGAATCATCATTCGTCTGAGTCGTCAAACTGTCTGCTCGCTATCTGTGCGATGTATTAAAAAAATTATCTAAGGCGAAAGAAAACACTGTTCTCAGATCACAACTGTGGTAGCATCCTGCACGCTACTTGGTGAAAGTAAATAATAATGATCACTGAAGACTACTTCAGCTGCTGCTTTTCTGAACGAGCGACCATGCGGTCCTAGGCACACAGCAATTCATAGGCAAACAAGCCAAGCAGAAAGGGGAAAACTGCTCTTAGTAGAATACACATTCTGTATAAGTAGATATAATTCGAACGTGTAAAGACACGTCCTGAAAAATGGTAACTATCATCACCGTGCTCGAGTTTCTTAATGTGAAAGACCTTGAAAACATCCACTCTGAAAAGCTATGGCTTTATACCATGTCTAAGAGTCCCACATAAAGAAAGACCTCATTGGTGCTTTTAGGAATACATGACTGAAACTGAAACCATGCTCTCTCCCTCTCTGTCCCTCTCCCTCTCTCTCTACCAAAAGGACAAGCAATAAGATACTAATTTTAAGGGAACCATGACCTTAGGCACTGTAGTTTTGTTGTTGCTTTTTGATTTGGCGATTTCCAATCACTGTAGTTCTTCAGTGCAAGTTCCATAGGTTAGGACAGCTGGCTGTGGACCTGGACTACTTGATAAATTCATCTACTTGAAAATATGATCATTTATCCCTGGGCTGGGTAAAAGTCAAAGACCCTAAGGTATACAGAGCTATTTGAGGACCTGAGAAGAATGAATATATTTCTTTTAATGTTAGAAGCACAAGTTAAGCTACACGAAGATGAAGTACAGCAGATCCAGTTCATTCTTTGAAACTTTCCCTCTCACAAACAGCCAAAAAGCACTTCCTGACAGTCACAATGAATAATGTTTAGAAGTCAAATGTGCAGGAGCTTCTTCCTGTTACCTACGTACACACAAAGATGAATTACTTTCCCTTTCTTAAAGAATCATTACTTTAAGACTGGTTGTTAGAGAAATTTGAAAGGAAGAGCCTGATCATCAGTGGTCGTTGGGGTGGTTTTCAAATCCTTTCCAAATTCTCTGAGATCACCTAAATTGGGCAGGAAACAAGGAAGATCAAAAGGGTCAAGCTGAGTCCACACTCCCAATTCAAGGAGAAAAAAAATCTGTTTTTATTGATTTAGTTTGTCCTTCATGGGAAGATCTACCTCAAAGCAAAAAGGAAAAAGAACTGTTAAAATTCGCGTATTATAAGAAAGAAAAAATAATATCTGTATTAAAATCTAAAAGGAAATTTTTACACACTTGTTTAGCCAATTAGTTCTGTCTTTAATCAAGCGTTATTGAGTACCTATTTATGATAGCCACTGTTCTAGGGGCTCTTGAGATACATCAGGACAGGGCAGAAATCTCTGCCCTCTTGTATTCTGGAGGGAGAAAGACAGACAATAAACAGTGAACAAAGTAAATGAAAAAAAAAATTAAAGTAGGTTAGAAGATAATAATCATCGTGGAAGAAAAACTAGACTGGAGTATGATAGTTCAGGAGAAGGGCAAATTGTAGTATTGAATAGGATAATCAGAGTAAGTCCCTTGAGAAAGTACCATTTGAACAAAATCTTGAAGGATGTGAGGGTGCTACCCAATTATGTAAATATTTCAAGGTAACTATATGTTATTTTCTAGCAAAGATACTATGTAGGAAGAGAAGTCCCTAATTAGCTTTTCCTTGAAAATCTGGTCTTCAGGTGACTAAGTGGTTTCCTATAAACCCAACTCATATATCACTCTATGGAGTCTTACTGAGGCAAATCATTAATTCACAAAAAAAGTTTTCTCAGGATGGTTACTTTCAGTCCCTGAGAAAATATTTACCTCCCTGCTCCCTTCAGCCTGCAAATTTGTGCCTAAAAAGCAGCACTTTGCCAGTGAACTCCTAAGTTTTTTCAAAGGGGAGACAAGTCCATTTCAACTTCATCATTGTATGAAAGAAAAAAAATGAAAATGTAAAGAGTTATAGAAATACCTAAATAATTTTGATTAAGTACAATCAACCTTTAATGCTTTATTGTACCAATACTCTTTGTAGTATGGGCCATCAGGCCAATGAGGTCCAATTAGTTATAACTTAAAACAATCAAAGAATCATAAATTATAGGTATTTATATGATGGACAGAAGATATTAAGAAATAACGTTGTTTTTTAAACCTTTGGCAGATTACAGATCATTAGTTTTGAAATTCATTTAATCTAAATACTCTAAACAAGTATCTTCTTTTATTTCATTGCTACAATCAATAAAAACCATCTTCTAACTACTTATGCAATTTGTCATGTAACATATCCTTGAGAGTGGAGTATTTTTTTTTTTTTTAAGATTTTATCCATTTATTTGACAGAGAGAGAATGAGAGAGAGAGCACATGAGAGGGGGGAGGGCCAGAGGGAGAAGCAGACTCCCTGCCGAGCAGGGAGCCCGATGCAGGACTCGATCCAGGGACTCCAGGATCATGACCTGAGCCGAAGGCAGTCGCTTAACCAACTGAGCCACCCAGGTGCCCCGAGAGTGGAGTATTTTTATTAGCCCATATCACAGGTCATAAGATTTATATAGAGTAAGGCTATATTACTTGCCCAAGGACAAATAAAGGATCTGAACCCAGGTCTCATGACTTCATGGACTCCTACCCATCACACTAATCTGCTCTCTTATTATAAAATGAAATTTTACACCACTAAAAAGGAAACCTTGAAATGAGAATCAATAGCATCCTCTTTAATACTCTGATTGGTTTCCTTCACACTACCTCTAAATTTATTTTGTAAGCATAAGAATATGAAACTTTCATGATTATCAGTGTGTAACTAAAGTCTTTAAACTTTCCTTAAGTTTGGTTATTCTTTATCAGTTGTTTTAGGTCAAAGTCTCCACAATGTTTTGTCTATCATAATAAGCAATATCTCCTATCATGCCTTATAATCAAGAGTATCATTTTTTAGATGATCTGTATTGTTCTTTCCTGTTACAAATTCTATGATTATTTTTTTAAAGACTTTATTTATTCATTTGAGAGAGAGAACACGAGTGCGGGGAGAGGCAGAGGGAGAGGGAGAGGGAGAGGGAGAGGCAGACTCCCCGCTGAGCAGGGAGCCCTATGCAGGGCTTGATCCCAGGATCCGGATATCATGACCTGAGCTGAAGGCAGACGCTTAACCATCTGAGCCACCCAGGCACCCCTGATTCATTTTTTTAAAGATTTTATTTTTATTTTTTTATTTTATTTTTTAAGATTTTATTTATTTTTTGCAAGAGAGAGTGAGTGTGTGTGTGTGTACAAGCAGGAAGGAGAGGGAGAAACAGGCTTCCCACAAGCAGGGAGCCCAATGCGGGGCTCAATCTCAGGACCCCGAGATCATGACCTGAGCCTAAGGCAGACACTCAACTGACTGAGCCACCCAGGCACCCCAAGATTTTTTTAGGGGGCCGCCTGCGTGGCACAGTCAGTTGAGCATCCAACTGCTGGTTTTTGTTCAGGTTGTGATCTCAGGGTCATGAGATCCAGCCCCCTGTCAAATCTGCTTAAAATTCTCTCTCCCACTCCCTCTGCCGCTCCCCCCACCAAAATAAATAAAGCCTTTAAAAAATAAAATATTTTATTTTTAAGTAATCTCCATACCCAATGTGGGGCTTGAACCCCGAGATTGAGTCCAACACCCCACCGACTAAGCCAGCTAGGTGCCCCCAAAATTCTATGATTCTATTTAAAGATCCTGATGCCTTTAGTATATGAGCTAAGAACTCTGGGAAATTACAATTTTCTTTAAAACTACTGGCTAAAACAATTTAAAAAAATATTCCCTCTTACCAACCTAAATGTGTTGATGTTGTTTTTTGAACAAAATCTAGATAAATAAAAAATATTTAAAAATGGACAGATAAGATAAAAATCATTATTTTGAAAAAGGAATCATCCTTTTATTTTATATTTAGTTAGTTAGTAGATTCCATGCCCAATGTGGGGCTTGAACTCACAACTCTAAGATCAAGAATCAGATGCTCCACTGTCTAAGCCAGCCAGGCACCACAGGAATCATCCTTTTTAAAGTCTAGTATGCCAAAATTAAAATTTTTCCTATTTTTGATCTGTTTTAGTAAAGCATCTAAATTTATATTTATGCTACCTCATTCTTAAAAATATTAGACTGTGGAGAGTCCTTTCCGTGCTCTTCTCCAAGGATAAATTAATCTACTACAAGTCTAATAAAATCCTTGCTTAGTTTATTAGTTATTCAATGTCACCACTGTTTATAGAATGTATGAAGATGTGAAATATCTCATTCCAGAGCTCAGAGTGTAGAGATTCAATGGAGCTGGGACTTAGTAGTAATAACTATAATGACAAAAATGATTGAATTACAGCAAGAGATAATAAATATTTACTTTAAAAGTAATTTTTCTTGATTACACCCAGAAGTGATAGGCATGTAGGCTAAAGAAAAACTAAAAAAATTCCAAATTCTAGTCACATAAGCTTCTATGTATGTCATATTGATGAATATATTTATAAAGATGATGAAGATATTTAATGCCTGATCTTATAAAGTGAAATTCTAGTCTTTCCATGTTCTATAACTGTGAATGAGGAGCATCCCCTGGTACTGCAACGGTAAAAGCAATAACAGATAATTCAAAATAAATTACTGCTTAGTTTGCATATGCACAAAATGTAGGCATTTCAACACAGTAAAATTCTGTCAACATTCACAAATGCTTCTGAATAATGAAGAATACTTAATATTATAAAGTTAAATAAGGAAATATGAATTAAAAAGCCATACAGAAGAAAATAGGATATTTTCAAAATCAAATTAGATCCACATCAGAAACCACAGTAAATGTATTTAAAAGTTATAAAACAAATATGCATCATAATGGTGATTTGAAGTTGAATACTTCATACACAAATTAGCCATGCAAGAATTGAAAGATGGTAAGAAAAGTCATAGAAACAAAGGAAAATGTATAAAAAATACTAAATGCTTTTTTCTTCCCCTAAATATTAATAACATCAAATCTATTTTAAGAGTAAATATAATAAAATGTTAGCTGTGGTGTGACATTACAGATAAAATTTTAAAACACATTATCTTTGATATTGCTAATTGTAATAGAATTAATTATATCTAGTTATTGATAAAATTAGTTTTGAGAAAAATTTATTTTATTTTTTTTTATAAATTACTCTATTTTAAGATCTTGATTTTCACTAACACAAAAAAGTTTAGGCCCTTTTACAATAATTTTATGCCTGACAGCTGTATTTGTAATACCTTGGCCTTCCAGAAATATGAGAAACCTGGATAATCAAACACTTATTGTTTCACTTGAAATGGTCAAATGGACATTTACTTTGCAAATATGCTGCAGATTTTTTGAATGGAGGAACAGTAAATATGCTCATATCACAAGATAAGACTTATAAATTTTGGCTCTTTTGGAAGTTTGCAATTGAAACCCAATCTATACAGGTTTCTTGGTACATTACAGTTGATACAGTGAGATTTAAAACAACAACAACAGCAAAAAATAATCAAAAACCTCATGGAAACCATGTAAGATAGCATAACATCAGTTCTAACTTTCAGGAAAATTTCTGTATTGTATGAACAATGAAAGCTACAAAATAAAATCTGATCAGTTGACACTGTAACAACAAATCACATTAAAATTCCTGAAAACCCTTAAATACAAAGATGCATTGACTTCACTTCCTTACAGACCCACTGCGGTGCATATGCTAAAGTATATCAAAGTGATATCTTCAGAACAAGGCCTTACTAAGAAAGAAATACTGCAGCTCTGGAAAAAGGATATGGATGATAGGAAACAAAAGAAAGTTGACAGAGAAGAGAGGATTCCATGTAATTTGTTGCTACAATTCTTTTCAGTTATTTGCATAAATTTCCTCTTCCTTTTCCACCCTTTACTTTGTCCACTCCAAACCCTCCATGGCTTCCTCTACATCTACCTCTTCCAATGTGCACCCCCAACATCACACACATATATCCTTAAGTCATGAAAATGGTGAATTCAAGATACAATATGAAAAATATTCTGGAAATACAATGTTTAAAAAGAAAGTCAAGCTTCCTGCCCCCATGGAGCTTACATTCTACTAGGAAAAGTTAACATTAAATATATAATCACTCATATAAACATATAATTACAATTAAAATGATTGCTATAAAGGAAAATACAAGTCTTCAATCAAAGCACCAACATACATTCATTATTAACATTAATTATTAACAGCTCCTGAGCTATTAACCAGCCACGATGGCTGGATTTGCAGTGTAACTTACTTTTTTGGCATTTTAATTGAAATGGTCATTCGTTTCTCTCAGACAACCATTAGAGTAAAGTATGAGTAAATAATTACTGAAATGAAACAACCAGTTAAACAATCATGGAAAAAACAAAAACAGAAACAAAAAAACAACTCAATTCCCAGGCAAATAAACAAACCTAAATTCTAAATAGAATGGAGAATAAAGTTAGCATTGTCAGTGGTCCTAAGAATACTAATGACAAACTTCAAGCTTAAAAAAAGAAAGCAAACACAATTTTCACAAAACCCATTTGGATCCATCTAGCCACAACTAGCAGAAGCAAGGCTGGCTCTAGATAACACCTCTCTTCAGCTATCCCAAAGAAAGCTATGTTTCATTGAAACCAAGTTTATTCCTAACTGCATCCAGTTAAAGGTGACATGTCCTTGTTCAGAAAACACGAAAACAAATACAAATAATTAACTCTAAAGTTTGAAGTAGAATGACCAACTGAAAATATGAGGCAAGATGGCCTATGGGAAGAGTGAGAAAGCTTCCATTTCATTCATTATGATTCTGCCAGCACATGGCAATGATCCTTAACATGTCTCCTTAACATAGCTTAGCTGTTCTTGTCATGTACACATCATAAGGGATTCTGCAGTTTCCAAACACTGAAAAATTAATTAGGGAGTAAAGGATCCACACCAACTATGTAAGGATACATCACAAAGTGGTATCAGTGCTTACCTCTAGGGAGAAGACTGAGGAGGATGAAGAAGGTTAACAGGAGTAATATTCTCTTTAGATGACTTTTGTTTTTGGGTTTTTTTTGTTTTGTTTTTTTGTTTTTTTAAGAAATAGCATTCATCTATCACTGGGCATTTAACTTTTAGAAAATATTTAAAAATCCATATAGAAAAAAATCAAAATGATAATGTTTTTGAATCCAGTTTTGCCTCTGGACTCAAAAAAAAAGAAAGAAAGAAAGAAAGACATTAATGCACAGATGTTCATTCCAGAGTCCCTGAATTCACTACTGCTAAAGAGGGCAGCGGTGTCAAGAAAAATGCTCCAGGATTATACTATGATGGAAAGATTTAGGAAGCATTAATTTACAATGCAGATAAATTATTTCAGAGTGGACAGGTTTAACACCTATTTTATGCACAACTAGGATTTAACTTGATATTGAAGCTATAGTGGAAAGTTTCTAGGTATTTTTTGATTCCTTCGACATGTGGCACAGGACAAGGAGAGCTACCTGAGGGAAGCCCCTGATTCATGTTATCTTTATCTTTTCTGAATGTTAATCACATTTTTTTAACATTTTCAGCACTTCCATTCTGTCATTTATACTAATTTGTCCACGTTTTCATTTCCCTAATAAACTGAAACTCTTTGAATGTGCATACCATGTCATAGTCAAGATTATATTTTTGCTCTAGAATGCAGATTTGTTGAACTGATTTATAATTAAAGAAGACTTACAAATCATGTTTCTCAATTCTATACATCTAATTAACCAACATGTAAAGGTTACCACTCTGATTTGCAAAATATTCAAATCTATCTTAAAATATTTTCCCCATTTAACAACAAAAAGCATCCTGGTTCCATTAACAGAAGAAAAATGTAAAGGAACAACCAAATTCCTGCACTCTGTAGTTTTGTGCTGATTGAGGAATAAACTTCAATGAAAAGTGGTGAAGTAAAATATGTTTGACACACATGCCAACAGAAAACATTTAAGACTGACATATAAAACTGAATGAAGTTAAGTGACACAGCATTAATTACATCAAAACAAGTATCAGCTGAGTATAAACATAAATTATTCTCTATCTAGAGTTAAATGGTTATAGAATTAAAAGATTATTTTTGAGTTACTTTTTTACAACATAACGTATATGTGTATGTATATTTAGAAAGTTTGTGTATATACATGCATTCATACATATACAAACACATACACATATAGTTTACTCAGCCAGTAAAATAAAATATAAATACAGTTCCCTCTATGACATCCTGAATCCTCTAAGAAGGAACATGGTAGGAAATGCCCACTAAGAAAGGGAAGTAGATGAGAATTCGACATAAAAACTTTAGAAAACCTCCCAAATGGTACATGAAATCTCGAAAACAATTGATAAATACTGCCATTTGTGTAGTTGCTGGAAGGCTTAAAACAATATTAAATTATAATATTGGAAATGGTTGACCAAAACACAAACTGCAATAGCATATGTTCTCTTTTTATTGGCTCAAAATACCCAAGCAACATTTGTTTCTAAAGCTCAATTTTACACATTTAAAACTGATATCATTTCTTACTTATTGCCTGGCTCATGTTCAGGTGCTTTTTCAAGCAGAAAAGTTTCCCTGCTAGATGACACAAACGTAAAGGTGAAAAACTGTGAGCTTTTGTCCCAATTCAGATTTAGACTCAGAGCACAAGAAAATTTAGAGAATTTAAGGATAAGACACATTCCTGCATTAAAAATAAAAACAAAACCCATGAAAAACAAAAACAAAACAAACAAAAACAAAAACTAGAGACCAAGGGCACATTCAGTAATACATAGTTAAAAATGGTTAATTTAAAGGCTATGATACATATTTACCACAGCTACGTATCATCTACCTCCTGTTAATGAAAACACTAAACACAATGTGGTTGGCTCTAAATGGCAAATTAAGCATGCTTTTAAATCTAGCATCAATGCTGTCAAGGAGTACACATGCCTGACTTACCAAGTGATGCAGAAATGTATACCTGGTTGATAACGTTCTTAAAACAAAGTTAGTATGTGCAAAAGAAAGAACAGGCTTGTCTTGTTTCTTTGTCTCTTTCACAGTACTGCCTTTTCAAGTTATTGTGGAATTAATGTGTATATAGACATCTATCAGGCAACAAGGTGATGAGCGCACCACAGTACCATTTCAATGCTGCACATGCTTAGACGTCCCAATGCAAAATGGCTGGGGCAGGTGTGCTCCCGAGTTAAATGTTTGAGGATGACATATTTATGGTGACTACACTCATCATTTAACTACCATTAAATGGTACTGCAAAAAAATGATCCTGAAACCTGTAGCTAATTTCTAAATATACTAATTATATAAGCAGCCGATGTGGAAAAAAATCACCCTAAAGAGCAAGAAAAAAAGAGAGTGAAACATTTTGATGGATTTTTCTTACCTTCAATTGATAAAATATTCATTAACACTCATACCCACCTCCCAGTGCCCATTACTAATGCAAAAAGGTCTAAATACATTTTCATAATGTATACACACTGTAATTCATATAGATGATATTAAGGAGAAATAAAATAATGTAATACCTTTACTTTTACCTATGGATTTGATGAAATGGTTCCATGAAGAAAGGGTTTCCATACAAAGAGAATAAAAAGAGAAACAACAATAAGAATTATGAATATATGTAAATGCACTACTCTTTGAAAATTAAACAAGACAAGAAAGTATAAACAAGGGTTTGAAAACACATGGAGATATAATCAGCACATGTTGAGAAATCTGCCTTCTTTTTTAAGGCAACATGCAAAAGAACTGAAACACCCATGCTCACTTTAAAAGATTACACAAAAAAGAAGATACACAATGACTGTACTATATGTAGAAAAAGTATTGATTCTATGAAACACTATACTCAGCATTCGAGAAGCCAGAAGCCAAAGATGTCTGCATGTTCCCAAACTGCCATGCATGGGTGAAAAATGGACTCTTTTTGGTATAGTAGATTAAACTGAATATGGTATTAACTTCTGATGGTTCTCGGTTTTTCTTTACTATAGCTACCCTTAACTGCATATGCTTATAAATGTATGGAAACTTTCAATCACAAATTCTTATGTCTCACTTATCTGCAGATATTACAGTGCAAAGAATGACGGAAAATAAAAGTCAAAGGAGCAAACCAAAATCAAACCAACAAATAAAGGGGAGAAAAACATGAAAAAATGTGAACCAAATTATGTATTATTTTGCAGCCAGATACTTTGCAAGCATTTGCCCATCCTTTGCAGTGATGGTTTAAAGCAGCTACAGAACAAGAAAACACTGAAAGCAGAGTGGAAAAGGAACAGAGCCCATACCTTGGTCGCCCATCATCAGGTGCGCCAGACCTTGAAGGGAAACAAGAGCACAGTCAGCAATAAACAAGGGAGCATGGGAAGGTAGGGTTGTCACGGTGACAAAAATGTTCAGTGACAGACATCTTGTTTCCTATGAGACGTGTCTGTATCACAGAGGCAAATCAAAAAGCATTCTTTCAACCCCTGGTTGGAATGCTTTGGGGCAAAGAGCTACAGTACTGCAATTTAAACAATGGCATATGCTGCCCTGTGTATTTCTTCGATGTATCAGTTGGAACGATCAAGAGCATAAAAGCATGACTTAAAATCCAAACCAATCCCTTAAATATTGCATCTGCCCTTTGTGCCCTTTGATGAGACTGTTTGGAACACTGCCACCACAAGGTTTCTTATTCTTTGGTGATGAAATTGTATTTTTAAAAACCCAAAGAAATATCTGGAACATGGGCTGGGTCTGATCTTTTTCCCCTCATCAAAAAATGAGAAGTTTTATAATTAAATTAAAAAAAATCCCTTAGTCACACTGAAATGATAATGCAGAAATGTCTACTTGTCTAACACATGTAGCAATTGACTAAGCTTGTTCAAATACAAAAAAGACTTTTAAACATGCAGCTGTAAAGTTGGAATTTACTACAGAATGATGTTTTTAGGAAACAATGGATCAGCTTTAAATAAGCTCAAGTAATTTTCCATGGAGAACAAAACTAGTCTTTTACTTAAACATTATCTAAATACTAAACTATGAGTTAATGTGAATATATATATTTAATCATGTTTTATATTTTTATATAAATCATAATTTCATCAAGGAAGTTTTCAAAAATAATACTGAATTCCCTTTACTTAAATTATTTATTATCTGTTATTTGACAGTTTACTTCAGTTTGAAGATCACTCCTTTTCTAAAGAATACTGCTAATGTTCTTTTAAAAAACTCACTATCCAAGAAGATACTTTTTACTGAGAGGCATTAATTCCTAGTTCTTTATTCCATATTCGGAAACAAAGCTACTCCTCAATCCATGTCTATTTCAAGAATATGGGAAAATATTGGAGCGATATAGTAATACATACAGCAATTTCAGTAGAATTTATATTTCACTTCCTAGTGTTATTTCAAAATATATTTGAGACTTTATTGAGCTACATGATATTATACACCACTTACATCAATACTGAAATAATCTGCATTATTTCCTTAAAATTTTAGGAGTATTTAAACATCCCTGTGCGGCAGATACAATTACAAATCAACATATAATCAAAATATGAAAACTACTGAATATAGAAGTTTAATGTTACTGTAATATAGCTTCTTTTTGTATTTTCAAAGTGATTGTAACAAAAAAAATCACAGAGGCAGTTAAAAAAGTTTATGATCTGTTGGTTATTCTGTGTAGGTTATATAATTTTTCATCCAATTTCATTTTAAAACTACTATATATATTTCCTAAAAATAGTTTATAATTTTTGTAGACTAAATCAAGGCATGATCTCTGCATAAGATCTAACGTTTAGAAAATACATAAGACACTTCAAATAGTGGTTTTGAATACCACCTCAGTAAGGATGGAAGTTAATAAATCTCAAAAGCATTCACATTCCTCATGCTAGACTTTCTTACCTCTAAGCGAGTTCCACTATATTGCCAAAGTCAAGTTATAAATAGGAATGTTATAATTATGATTGAATAAACTTTATTACAATAGTTTATGGGCCTATACTCTGAAAATGTTGTCAAAATTTTTCATGGGATGCATGTGTGAGGAAAGAGGCATTCAGGCTTATTAGGCTGATTTTAAAGTTCCTGGAATGCAACTGGATTTAAAGAGAAAGAACAAAAACATGGAACATTTTACAGAATGCTTAAGGAAATGGAAAAGAAGTTGAAAAGATACTTATTAAAAAAAATTCAATCTCAATTTACATACATAATATAAATGATACTAATTTTGAAAGATGTCAGACCCTTAGGGTAATATCATCTTTACCAAGTGCATATTCACATGCTATTAAAATTACAGTATAGAAAAACAGAAGCCATATACAGAGCCAACATTTGGAAAAACAGTCATTGATGATTACTTTTGAAATCTTAATCTATTCTACTTAAATAATGGAATAGAAATGTTCAGCAACTAAGCAACTAATGTTCAGCATGTTATTTGTGAAAGTATCACAAATAACATGCTGAAGGCTGCTACTGACCCAAATTTGTATTACCATGAGTTGCTCTTTGAGACATCAAATCTTAGTGACTTTAATAGCTATCTGTAACCTCAGATGGGAAGTCTTTTTCTAAGATACATATCATTCTGTAGAAATGTTCATTATTTTTACAGAATGGCTCTATCTCAAAATATTGCAGCAAAATAAAATATGTTAAGATAATGTTAAAATATGTTAAAATAAAAATGTTAAACATTTCTCAAATATAGACATTAGTTAAATGTTTATGCAAGAATTGTTAATGCTGTGATTATATAAGTTGATGGAACATCAACTTCCCTCTCACAATTCTTTGGTCTATCTAGAGATAGATTTGTTTGGCAGCACACTGACTTACACATTTAAGTTCTTTAAAGATAAGAATGTTGAAATATGTTTTAGTTTGTTGGATTCTATAGGAAAAATGTGTAACTTTCTCAAAGTGCCTTACAGAGATAATTTTGAAAAAAACTTTAATAAGTATAATAGTTTTATTTAACAGACACAGAATATGACAAATATACTTACCAGTAATTATGCTGGAGTGCTGTACACTTTCATTTCCAATGGCCAGTGGCTTATTTTTTAATCTAAATTTATGCCTCTTATAGTCAATGCTTTATTCTGTGTTCTTTATATAAGTCAAATCATTTGAAATTAAACTAATGAGCTTGAGGTGATGTGATGCTAAACATTTCCAAAAGAAAATAAATCATTTTGATCAAGAAAAAAAAATGGAAAAAAGATCATGCACTGTGTTCTGAAACTGCAAAGAAACACTTTCTCATTTAAAATAAAAGAAGAGGATTGTATCATTTTTTCCATACAGAACACTGCAATAAGTATTTTAAGTTTTACATGGGATGCTGGAAGCCATCGAGGATTGGAGTTAAGGCTGAAGGAGTTTCATGTACTTAAGGGCTAATGGGGTTGAGAGCACATGTTCTATTATGAAAAGTGATACACAATCCAGAAATCAACAAATGCTCAGAAGTTCAACTTACCGTCTAAATTCGAGATGTACTCTATCAATACTAAGAAATAAAAGGCAAATGAGAGTTGGAAAATAAAGTTGAAAGCACCCACCTTCCACATTGTTGTCTTCTGAAAGCACATGACAAGGAGGGAGAGAAAAGGAAAAACATTCATTAAGCAGCATGCAGACTGGACCTTTGCCTTTGCATGTCTTCCTCATGCAAGGCACCAAACACATCATGCAAGTGCTCCATCACTACGGTTCAAAGGGGAAAACAAAATCATGGGAAGCAGGTTCCCGCCTACTGGTAGCATTTAAAGAATGTGAGACAAAATTTTGGTAATAACTGCCATGTCCTGAGCAAGGAAATGTAAAAAGTCTTTCACTGTGCTATGTAAAATAAACATTCTTACATGTTGCTGATGTGGCTTTCCCAGGCAATTATTTTTAAAGGCTGATTTATTTATTTATTTAATTATCTATTTACAATTCCAAAAAATTCTATGCCTAAACACTGATTTGGACTTGGATAAAATAAAGTCCATTGCCAAGAGCCATGAAATTTCACTTAAAAGGTACTTCACTTGTACAGAATATGTAATCCATTTACCATCATGGCCTTTAAATATTTCTAATACTTCAATTTCTTTCCTTAAACACAACATAAACCTATGTAACTGAAATTCATAATATGGCTTATTTATAGCGTGTTCATATTTCATTGCAAATAATGGTAGTTTATCGTAATTTGTGAAAAAGGCTAATTTTTAAAACTGTTAACTAGAAAAAGTAATCCTTGCAAGAGAAGTCCATTTGGGAGCTGTTCTTTAGACAAAATTTATCATGATTTATTGACTTTGTACTTCTGTTTACGGTGGGAATATGAATATAGTTAATGTAAGGACAATACTTGGTAAACTTTCCTTTATGTGTCCATATAACCTACATAATATTTACATATTTTCATATATTTGTGTGTATTTCCATATGTGCACATATATACGTATATATATACAAAGACACACACATAATTCAAGCAGATTTTGCATGTATTTCCCACACATAAACAATGCAAGGGTATGGGATTTAAACTATTTTTAGTAACTACTAGACAATTCATGTACTATTGATACACAGGGCTTAGCATCCAGGTAAGAAATGGAAGAGAGAGCTGTTTTCCAGGACTAGACAACAGCAAGGTTTCAGTACTTATCAAATGTTTCCAATAATAAGATAGAGCCATGTTGACATTTCTAGTCTCATTCTTTTATTTAATCAGCTGTAATTTTAAAAATGGTTATTTGATCAAAAGCGTTTATAAAGAACAAAACAACAGCAAGCGTGGGAACTTGGAGAAAAATAACTTATAAATGTGCCATGTCATAAGGTTCAACAAATAACTCTTTCTAATTGTTAAAGTTACTAATGAATTAGAAATCATCAATTTTGTTTAAAATCTATTAGCTGGAAACTGAAATATCAACATAGGCACATTTATTGATGGGGTCCTAACATATAATAGAAAATAGTAGATAAATGTGGACAATAGCATCTGGACAAAATACTTGGTTTGCCAGAGTTTATTTTAAAAGATATAACAACAAAAAAAAAAGACAAATATTTGATATGTGATATTCATTTCCTGATTGGTTTGGTTTCTAATCTGCTAAATAAGGAATTAAGACTGGATTTGCTACTTTTCAATGGCTACTCTGGACACAAATATTGAAGATTTATTTTACTACACTGGAAATTCCACAAAGATACAGATTATTTCAGTGTTTAAGACACACTTTCATTTTATGTTAACCACCCTTTGAAATTCTATTCCCCATTTCAAACACTTGCTTAAAAAAATAAAATTGTTTAATACATAGGAGAGAACAACAAAATCAAGGAGAGACAACTGTCAAAATAGTCTATCATTTATTATGGCTCTACTTAATTTCTGTAAACAAAGACTGGCAAACATGATTGTGAGTAGCACAGTCTCAGGAAAATCGTTTTTTGGTAAAGTGCTGTATGAGAATCTAACAGTAAACGAAAAATGAAAAACAAAGTAAAACAGGCCCAGGCTCGACACCAATTTTATAAATGTGCTAAATAAGATAAGGAAAGGAAGTTGTGCTATAATAAAATCAAGGTCATTGACTCTGATCCCCTGAGAGCTTTCTTCTTTCTCTGTTAACTAAGACACAAGGCCACAGGCAGCACCATTGATCTTGCCCTGCCATCCAGCATGTTTCTGAGTTTTTATTCAGAGAGAACAGGCTAACTAATGGGACCCTTTGTATGTAAATCCAAGTCATGCCCAATGTGTAAACAAATCCCGACTTGACCAAGTTCAGAAAAATGGGCTGTCTCAGAAGACTTAGATTAAAAAAACTAATCAGGAGCACTTGCCTGGCTCAGTCGGTAGTGTGAGAGACTCTTAACCTCAGGCTTGTGAGGAGTTCAAGCCCCATGTTGGGCATGGAGCCTACTTAAACAAATTTAAAAATTAAAAAAAAATTTTTAAATAAAGTACTAGAATAAAAGGAAGGGTAATATTAACTCCTATATTTTAAAAAAATAGAATAAAAGAAGAAACTGGCTTGGAACAGACTTTATTGACTTTCCATAAATTTTTAGACTCAATCTTACACTTAAAAAAAACCCTTCTCTTTACTTGTATCATTCTATTCTACCCCTTTGGTATCCATTTGTTTGCTTTAGTTAATTTAAAATCTGTTAACCTAGGGGCATCTGGGTGGTTCAGTCGGTTAAGCATCTGACTCAATTTTGGCTCAGGTCATGATCTCAGGGTCCTAGGATCAAGCCCCACAACTGCATTTAGCAGGGAGTCTGCAGGAGATTCTGGAGATTATTGCTCTCCCTCTGCCCCTCCCCCCACTCATTCACTTGCATGCTCTCTCTCTAAAAAAAATAAATTTGAAAACAAATTTAAAAATCTGGTTAACCTAAAGATGATCCCTACATTATTGCAATATTTTGCACATAATTATAAATAGCAGGGAGTGTGCTGGAGATTCTCTCTTCCCCTCTCCCTCTAACCCTCCCCTCACTTGCTCGCTCACACGCTCTCTCTCTCTAAAAAAATAAATTTGAAAACAATTTTTTTTAATTTGGTTAACCTAAAGATGATCCCTACATTATTTCGTAATTTGGACATAATTATAAATGGTGGTAGTGCTATAATTTACAATCATTCTCCAGGTGTTTTTTCTTTTCTCTTTCCTTTCTACTTGGTTTTTGAAATAAAAGAATATTGAGTTTAAAAAGAACAGTTTTCCTCATAACATCAACTTTTGCTTTCTCTTTGTAGATCTTTTGCAATCAAATAGTATTTTGATTTTTAACAGCAACAGAGAGGGGGCAAAATTTGGTACGCCAGAGTGTAAAGGTAAAACAGTATATTTTGCTTTAGTGTAAGGTAGAAAGCAGTCCATCCAGCCTTACCTGTGGACACTGTCAAGTTAGGGAAAAGCTCTCGGTTTGCAGAAAACCCTGGCTTCTTAATTCTGCTGACTAATCCTGCTGTGTACATGAAGTGAGTCTTAATAAGCAACTTTACTATGATGACCATGCCGCCTATAAAGATCACACTCATTTTTTTTTTCATTGTGAAAATAAGGAATAAAAGCAAGAAAAAGATACCTTAAATTTTCTTTTTCTTTCAAATAAGACATGTTTCCCTCACAAAAATGAGAATAGGCACCAGAACATCAGTCATGTTATGAATAATTTGTGTGCTGTTGACATGAAGGGAAGTATATTCTTGAATTACTTCAAAAGAACATCTCCACAAAAAATTTTCCTTCGACCCCCCAGCTTATAAGAATGCAAGGACAGTAAGTTTAATTTATCGTGAGTGTTCTTTGCACATAATTTTATTTACATACTTCTAGGAAAAGAAAAATGAGTAAGGAAGCAAATGCGTTTGCTTCAATATAAAGCAAATCAGGAATTTAATCATGACCAGTGGATAAATTAAAGTGTTATATAAAATATCACAGGTAACTCCTTTTTGAATAATCAACATTTAAGTTTAGCAATATTAAAGGCTTCACCTAAACCTGCAAGCAAGAGGCAACTTACGTGCTTCATTTTATGTTCAAAATTGAGTGAAAGTAATCTGTCACCACTTGGCCGTTCCTTCTCTCTTTTGTCTTCCTTCCTTCTCTGCTAGTTGCTTGTGACCAGCAACCTTTATTTTTCTTTGGCTCCCTCTCTCCTTCATCAAAACTGCCTCTCCTACAGGTGACTTCCCACCCAGATCTATGCATTCCAAAGTGGGGTACATAGTAACAAAACTGGTGGTGGTGCAGACCAGCAGAAAGAGGAATACAGAGTAAGATTTTATTTCCTTCTTACATACATTGAGCTTGCTACCTTCTATCCTCGCCTTTCCAGCCTCTCCCATTATTTTCAAGACTTTATCCCTCATTTGGAGGATTAAATGCCAGTAGAGCAGAGTCTGGTTCCCATGGTGGCACCAGATGGAGCTTTGCTTTATTTTATTTTTCCTTTGGTGTTAACAGTGAAAGCCTTTAGAAAACCTCAATCATCTGGGAATGCTTCAAGAACTGGGAAATGGAGGAAAGCATTGAAACTGTGGATTTGTGCGACATGTCAGCTGGAGGAAGAGAAATGCTGGCCAGAATCAAGAGAAAGTTCAAACAGTAAATGAAGCAAAAAGGTCCATTATGGAGGCTTATGGAAGGAAAGAAACAGCCGGGGCAGGAAGGCTAGTTCCAAAAAAAAAAAAAATTTTTTTTTAACAGGTGCCCTCAGCCACTTGTTTTAAATCTACCTAAATAGCGTTCCCACCCAGCTTGCTGGAATCCCGGTCTTAGGGCATGAGGGGAACCAACTATAATAGCTAATACTTTTTCTTCCTCTCTTCACTCTTCAGGAGTAAAAGAAGGGGTATCTCTAAACCAACGTGCAGCAGCAAGGACATGCCTGGCATCACACTTGGAACTATAAAAACATTTTCCCTAGCAACATTCTGAGCAACATCCAACTATACTTTTGGTAAAAAAAAAAAAAAAAAAACTATGATTCAAGTATATTATGGAATTAATTTGAGTCCTTTGTGAAGTGGTCTGAGTTTACCTTGCCTGACAGTGTTGTTTCTGTTGGAAAATGTGATATGAGTTTCAACTTATTTATTCAAAGAACTTTTGAAACAGTACTTTCCAAAGTTGCAGACTTTGTTTCTGCACCACACAGGTGCCGATTTTGTTACAAAGTTCGTGGCATTCAATTCAAAATGCTCAGTCCTGTTAACAGAGGAAGAAAGGAGGACAGGAAGAAAGGGAAAAAGGATGAGAGAGAGGAAAGATAACTGTATGGCATATTCTTCTGGTACATAAGCTGTTCAATGGACCTGATGAAATTTAACATCTATTAGTCAACATAATAAAATATATACAGAATGGCTCAAACTATACTGAATACAATTTCAAATTTTATTTTCATGGGGGACTATGACAAAGATTTTGTTTTGTTTTTATAGCTTCAATTCTTCCCTACAAATGTTAACTTTGAGTTAACATTGTTATGTTAATTTCAATAGGTGGACTTACAGAAGGAACATTATATATGAGTGACCGTAAAAACTGTGACAAGAACAGTCTACCGTGTTTCTGCTCAAGTCACTCGTCTTTATTGTTTTATTGCTTACTTAGAAATAAACATTTCCTAATATGAAACTGACAGAGAAAATTGAGCAGAGTGTTAGCATGTATTTTCCCACCCAAACTCAATCATTGCTATACAACTTCAAAGAAAGCTGGTTAAGGTAAGGAGTGCTTCCTTCCTAAAAGTCTGAAGTCATCATATTTTAGAGAGAGCAGGAAAGTTCTTGGATTAGAGTTGGGAGAATAAATTTAAATACAATCCTATCTAACTACCCAACTTACCACCACTTCTTATGGTTATATGGATGTGCCAGTACTCAGATATGACTTTTCTTACGAACAAATGAATGGGAGATATCCTCTAGGTGTGTGGAACCAGAAGAGAATTCTCCACAGTGTCCTAGGTTCTCCAACATTAAGATGGAGAGTAGCTGAACTTCTGCTGAAAACCACCAATGGCCCTCATTGGACAGAACTAACACAGGCTAGATTTATACTTTTTTCACTAATTATTTTATTGCAGAGAATTTTCAAGTAAAGTTCCAAATATTTTTTATTTTACTCATCTATACTTAGTTTCTCGGACCAGTCCAAAACAAATTTACTTCATTTCTCTGAGAAAAAGCAAACATATTTTAAGTATGGGTCTGTTGCATGAAAATAAGACTAAGTCAACCATAATGTAAAAAAAAGTTCTAAATTTAGAGTTTAATAAATTAGATTTATATACACTGAATAGAACTATCAGTTCTTCAGGGCTTTTAGTTTTCATTTTCTTCAGCATTTAAGACACTGTACATTACTTATACTTAAATTTTAAAAACCCCAAGACATTTACATATTTTATAATTCATGACTAATTTAATTTTAAAGTTTAATAAAAGTCACTGAAAATCATTTTAAAGGAAATGGACTGTTTTTGTTTGTTTTTCTAAATAAATGAGAGAGTATGCAAAATTTTCTTAGGAGTCTCCTGGGATTGACTAAAATATACTATAATGACCCAAATACCTAGTTATCTTTTCAACTACAGCACATTTCAATAGGAAGATGACTGTTATAAAGAATTCTTCTGCTTCTCCAAAGCCTGAAATCATTTAGTCCAATAGCACGTAAGGCTGAAACATGAAATTACTGTTTTCAGATCAAAATTGGTCAAACAGCAATAGTTTAATATGGTTAAATCTAATATTTCTAAGTTGATGGTCTTCTCTGCCTCCTAAATATAATGTAGTAATATCAAGTTAAACCAAAACACTACTGAATTCCTGAGAATCAATCCATGGTGGTTACCCTTCTGGCGAGGGTAAGCACAGCATAACATATAGAGTTGTTGAATCACTATGTTGTACACCTGAAACTAATGTAGCATTGTGTGTCAACTAGACTTCAATCAATCAACAGCAATGATAAAAAAAAGGGAAGCAGAAAACAGAGTGAATGAAATTTTTATAAAATATTTCATAAAATATTATGAAGATTTCAAGAAACTTGTTCCAAATGTTCAAGAGAAATAAGAAATAATATACTAATACTTAGGTCATCTTACCACTTTAAATGTACTTGCATAAATATTGTCTTATATAATCTTTATATTATCTCATCAGTTAACCTGCTATGGTTGAGAGACTTGTCCAAGATAGCTAAGTAAAAAGTAGAAGGTGCTAAGAGTGTACAGAAAGTATGTTTGAAGTCTCCTTGTCCAAGTTTGTGTGAATTTCAAAAATTGTTTTGAAAAGAAAATGAACATAAGAAATTTGGGTAATATAGGGTAATGCTGGTATGTCTACTAAACCTGCGTTATGTTCCTGAAACTATTACCAAAATGCCTCAATTAGCATCACTTTTTTTAAAGTAATATAATAAAGGAGTAAAAAGACTGTATTTATGATTTTTTTGACCCTTTTGTAAGAAGCCAGAAATATTTTTGGAAAATATCTCCTTCTTAATTGCATTTATGTGTTGATTCTATAAAGTTCAGAAAATGTTATACTGTTTACTTTCCTTTACTGAAGAAAAAAAAATGTCCCAGGACTCTTCTCCCCTGTGCTATTAAAATATTTCCCAAAGGAAAAAAATAAATAAATAAAACAAACAGACTAAAAAAAAAAGCACATTTAGAGAATCTTCACCCTACTTTAATAGCAAAAAGCAGACCAGGTTAGTCAATGTGTTGACCTGTGGGCATTCTAACCACTAGAAATAAGAGGAATATTATCCATAAATTTACTGCTGTTGTTAAAATTTAAAGGCATGCTTATTCAGAGCACATAAAATTTTGCATCCTCTTTTTAAATATGTAAAATAAAAAGACACTTACATTCCCAAATATTTTGGAAGGTTAGGTAATGTATGCATTTGCCACAAAAAGTATATTTGCCCTTTCATTTTAGTTATAAAATGCAAATCTGATAAATTACTACTTCTATTCCTTTTACATATATGTTGTATAGTAAACCTGGGGACTGAGCAGCAAGTCCTAATCTTTTTTAAAATTTGAATCCGTACACAAGTAGGAAGAAAAACTAAATAGATTGTCCAAACTCTTATTTTCTTTAAAAGTAAAATCAAATATAATAACTTTATGTTAAAGACTAAGAAGAAAATAATTTGTTCGTAGGCACAACCAATTCTATATTTTTTAGGATTTCATATGTGTAGTTATTTGTCTTAATATCTAGTACTTAGGCCCATATGAATGCAAGCCCATGCTGCAGAGGGAGCCATGAGCTTGAACAATCTACACCTTATCTGCTGATTTACCGATCTGTAAAATCAAGTCACCACAAATACAAGCCTTTAAGGTAGCCTTATAATTCCCCATCTTATCTTTTCCTAAAATGCCATTCGCTGCTTAAGAAAACCTGTTGAAATACGAAGAGATTTCTTTTATGGACTCTTGTAAAACATACTGCAACGTTAATTCCATCATACAAAACAGTTCATTTTATTTTTTAAAATGAAACTATATGAATGTGATATAACTAATTATTTCTTGGCACTTCTGTAAACTGCTTTCCAATTACTGGAAAGTCTGAATTCTTTTTGACCCAAACAACTTTCAAAGGTTGAATTTTCAAAATCATCTCATCAGGTTATAATTCATCACACATTGCTCTGAAGTACGTCGCAATACCATGCTATCGGAAGCACTTCATAAACTCTACTCTAGAGGCCATACAAGCAGCTGTACCATCTCTCTGACACGTGCACACACACCCACTTAGTCTGTTCTTTCATAAACAAATTCAAACTTAGATATTTTTCTCAATAAAAATATTTTCCTACAAAAGTTAATGTGGGTAGGGGTGCTTGGGTGGCTCAGTTGGTTAAGCATCTGCCTTCAGCTCAGGTCATGATTTCAGAGTCCTGGGATCGAGCCCCGCATCAGGCTCCCTGCTCTGCAGGAAGCCTGCTTCTCCCTCTCCGTGTGCTGTTCCACCTGCTTGTGCTCTCTCCCTCTCTCTCAAATAAATAAATATCTCTTAAAAAAAAAGAAAAAAGCTAATGTGGGTAGAATAAGAAACTATTTACAATAAATATTTGATGGTATCATCAATAATAACACAATTACTACTTTACTCCCCCGAAAATATATTTATCTGCTGATAATAAGCATTAAATAAATTATAAATTTCTCTCTTTCCCTCTCTTTTTATTTTAACTTTACATGTTTGTCCATGTCAGAAGAGAAAAAAAGCATTTACTAACTCCACTGTCTAGTATGTTAGCCATCAGACTTTTACGCCTACTTAACGTATGAATTAAAATTAATTACAATTAAATAAAATAAAATAATTAGTTTCTAAGTTGCAATAGCCAAATTCCACATTCTTGCAGTCATATGCGGTCGTTGGCTACCAGACTGGACATCACAGATTATGAACATTTCTATCATTGCCGGAAGTCCTATTGGTCAGTATTAAGGGTTTTAAATAAGTTATCACTTCTCTGGTAATATATTTTAATATAAAGCTGTTACATGATATATATGTAGTTGCTATTTTTGTTTATAAAAGGAAATAATTTAAATTCATAATGATATTTTTAAAGGGACACCTAAAATGATATTAGATATGGTCACTGAATTTGTACACTGAGAAGAACTATATGATAGTTCCATTTTAACTTAAAAACAAAAGTTGAGAAATAACTCTAATGCTAAAATGTCTTTCAATAATATAAGCTCTGGATAATTATTACTCTTTTCATCATAAGTCCTTTTTCTTAAGCCTCACAGATAATGAAAAAATGTTAAATATGTTTTGATTTTTAAGTGAAATTAAATAAGCAATCAAATAACTTTTCTCTTGATTCCTCCCCACTTCTCTCAGTATTCTCCAGTAGGTCATTTAATATTATTTATCATAGACTTTATGTGTAAACTATATGATAGTTTAATAGCAACAGCAGTTTTTAGATTAGTAAAAAGTACCCTCCATCCCACAATCGCATATAATAAGTTCTCCTACATTTAATAAGTCAAAGATTTCTCTTTCTATAAAACAGGCCTCTTACTGAATAATACCCTATGGGAAAATAAACCAAATGGGCAAATAAAGTTTAGGATCAACATTTCTATAACACTGAAATACAACAGGAAAGAAATATAAAAGAATAAAAAGAGCAGCTCAAACTTCTAGTTAATTCTATAAAAGTCCTAGATCCTGTTAAGGGGCTAGTACGTGATAACAAATGTATCATTGAGCAAGCAAATAAAAACTATGAATAGGACAAATAGAAAAATAACTCCGAATATGGAAGCATTAACTGTAGAGTAGTAAAAGAAAAAAAAGTGGCAAAAATTTTGGAGATGAAATGATGAACTAACATGTTTTATATAAAAAATGAGTAAGATGCACAACAAAAATTTAGAGTAGACCTAGAAAGTCTATTTTCAGTATTTAAAAAAATGTAGGCCTGCTCTTAAAGTTGAACACTGTCCACTTTATTATCAAAAAGTATCATTTTTCATTATTGGTTAGGGACATCCAAACTCTACTTTTACAAGGTGAGGGAAATGAGGCAATATAAGAATAAAAACAAAAATATATTTACAATATTCACTATACACCTTAATAAATAACAATCTAGGTATCCCAAAGAGCTGTTGTTTGGTAAGCGAACTAAGTACTGAGAAGGACAGCTGATTTCTATAGATTACTGAGGTCACCTCATATCTTAGTCCAACCCAGATATTAGAATGGCTTGAAAGAGATTATGCGATATAACCATATATTTATTTTATTTTCAAAGAAGAAAATGTATATTGCAAAACCAGAGGCAGATCCTGATTCAGTACTTACTATGGACTGAATATTTATATCCCCCCCAAATTCTTATGTTGAAACCCTACTTCTCAGTATGACAATATTAGAAGCCTTTGGGAGGTTATTAGGGTTACATGAGCTCATCAGAATGGAGCCCTCATGAATGACATCAGTGCCCTTATGAGTCCTGAGAGAGCTTGCTTCCCCTCTCTGCTCGCCACCATATAAAGATACAGTAAGAAGTCCACAGCCTTCAACCTGGAAGAGGGCTCTCACCAGTCCTTGACTATTCTGGCACCCTGATCTCAGATTTGCATTCTCCAGAACTGTGAGAAATAAATTTCTGTTTTTTATAAGCCATCCAGTGAATGATACTTTGTTATAGCAGCCTCAACTAAGACAGTACTATTTTAGATCTTGTATTACTAGAGAAAACTCACTGGTACATAAAATAATAGGACACAAAAACTTAATAGATTTCTGATATTATTACAATAAATGAGAAAAAAAATTAGTTGCACCATATGTACAGTATGTGGAATGGCTAATATCTGCTAGCAACTGTAGATCATGGCAGTCTAGTAGCTTAGGATATGTGTACCTTACAGCTGTCTGAAGTAAATTACATTCAAAATGTGCAATGTTACAAGTAATACTCAACCTATGGGGAAAACATGATGGAAAAAGAGTAGAAGAGCCACTATTTTTTTAAATACTGACTAGGGGCGCCTGGGTGGCCCAGATAGTTGGTTAAGCATCCGACTCTTGATTTCGGCTCAGGTCACAATCTCAGGATTGTGAGATGGAGCACCACATCGGGCTCCACAGTGGGCATGGAACCTGCTTCAGATTCTCTCTCCCTCTGCCCCTCCCACCTCTCTCTCCAAGAAAAAAAAAAAAGTTAAAATACTGAAGAGATGACTCCATCTTTTTTTTAATTAATATGCTTCTCCTAGAGTAGTTTGGGAACTATTCTGAATGGAGGTCAAGAGAATAAACTTAATTATACATGAATCTATCAGTATAAATAATGAAATCAACTATTTTAAAGTTTATAAATATGAATATTCACAAAATGAGAGGAAAAATGATTTGAATGAATTGTCAGAGTCAACTAGTACACTGAATCACTAAGAAACCAGAAATCCTTAGAGAATCTAGGCATTTCCTGACAATATGCGATACTTCAATGTTTCTTCTCAGTGTCTCTAAAGAAGGAAATGGAAAGGACAGTGAGCCTGCAGTTAGGATCCTCCTAATTTTTAGGCTCTCCAACCACAAATCAGCTTTAGGAATCTAGATACAATTTTTTAGAACATTTCTTTAATTTACCCATGTGCTAAACATCTAACTTGTTCCATAGAGAGGCTGTGGCTCATAGCAGTAAAATAATGCAAAACCACTGATTCAATAATGACAGACTGTAAAGTATTTCATGTATAGATAATACCCATTTAATGACGTTAGCCATGACATTATTATAATTAATGCTTCCTTATGCAAACTGTTGGTTGCTTAAGAGCAGTGCCTTTTCTCTTCCTCTTCCTTTGTTCAGCTGCTAGCCTGGTATGTACCCATAAGAGTTGTTTAATAAATGTGTTTTAATGAGTAATTAATTTCCAGTCTTAATTTCCTGCTTAGCTTCTATGAAACTAGCAATGTGGGATGAAGATGATTAAGTTTTTTGTCATAGGCAAGATTTACTTGCCACAATAGGCTGAATTTAGTTACTATACTCTCACAAAGGAAGTAAAGAACTTTAACAACTGGAAACATTTTTATTTGGGCAAGACAGATCAAAGCATTTTAGTATTAGTTTCTATTAAAATATTCTGAGGCAGTTCAAGATTCTAATTGAACATTTCCAAACTGATTCCTCTTTGGACTGTTGTTTCTTAAGTTGATCTGACAATGAAGAAAATGATGGCGATGCTGTGGAATAGAACAACCATCACTTAAATTCACAAAACCATGTGTGTAATCTTATTAATTACCTTTTGGTAATTAATCATTTTTGATGTGGCCAAGGTCTGTTAAGAAAGTAACAAAATCCAACGGGGCATACATAGTATCTATTTTCTTATCACTTTATACACTGTTCTTAACACAGTGCCTTTAAACACTCAATAAACATGAGGGAATAAATGAAAATTGAAGGACGGAATAGAAGTCAGCTCTTCTGACCCCAAATTATATGCCCTTTCCTCTATATTATGGAGGTTTAGCAAATTAATCACATGTACCCTACCATATTTGTAGGAAGCATATAATTTAAGTTAAAACAAAAAAAATTGAAATACAGATAATCCCACTAAAATAATGGTTTATTATGGAGCTTCATTTTTTTTTAAAGATTTTATTTATTTAATTAATTGACAGAGAGAGAGAGACAGCGAGAGAGGGAACACAAGCAGGGGGAGAGGGAGAGGGAGAAGCAGGCTTCCCACTGAGCAGGAAGCCTGATGCGGGGCTCGATTATCATGACCTGAGCCGAAGGCAGTCTCTTAACCAACTGAGCCACCCAGGTGCCCCATATGAAGCTTCATTTTTTAAAAAAAATCACCTTCTCTGAAATCCTAGTATTGTTTCCTGCATGTAATGTAATGTTTCATTATATACTTCCGTGACATATCAACAAAAACAGGTATTCTTAATTAAAATAATTCTATGAAATTGTAGGAATTAAAATTTTTCATAATTTTAATAAATTATATGAATTATTAATTATAATGACATGTGTTAAGCTCACATATTTGTATTGGATAGAATGTGAATCTTTAGCATGGTTAGACTAGTGACATTTTAAGATGGTCTCAAATAAATTTTAGTTTTTCTACCAATTTTGCCTTGAAAGCTTTACAAAATCAGAAAGGGAGTATTTAAAATAGCATTTTCTGCATTTTGGTCAAAACAATTACCTCAGGTTTCACTTAAATTGACCATCATGGTACTTGATGTGTAGTTACTAAACTAAATGCTCCATCCAATTAAAACTATTCAAAGCAACTACATCAATTATGTATATGAGAAATATATAATTTAAAGTTGTCTTTAGTCATTTCTAAATACCACCTTCAGGGATGCTAGTCTGGTAAATGTGATAAACATCTGGTTCCAACGGGATATATGTTGATTAGAATGCTTTTACATACTGTAGTTAAGTTGGCAGAAATAACTGAATCATCCATTGTGTAGAATCATATAGTACTCAGCTTAATTTTTAAGTGACTTTCCTGTGAAGATATTACTATCCAAGGCCTATCTTAAAACATAATGCACTAAGAAATGTAATTATTTCCTATTTATAGTTTAATCCCATTTATAGCCCCTGAAATTCTGACTGAATTTATCTTTTTACAAACAATGATCCCAAAGTGCAATGGTATTTAGAAACCTAGAGTTTTAGAGTTTTAAAACTGGAATGCATAGTCTCGTTTAACTGATTAAAAAATCAAACCAAAGGTCCACTTTTGTAACACATGATAAAACCTTGGTTAATTGGCCTCAGAGTCACAACTATGAGTAAAACTCTAAAAGGAATGCTATCAATAACAACCAAAGTTTTTAACAAATCAGATCAAAGTTGCATACTTCTTAAACTCCTTAAAATAATCTAAATTGGCTATTTTTTTCTTTTTACATGAATTTTAAAAAGAAACTAGAAATCTAATTTTCTAACAGATTCCTGTATTGAAAGTTTTGAAAAAATGATAAAGAATAACCAATTAACTAAGCCTTCTACCAAAAAAAAAAAAAAAAAGAGCATCTGAAGCACATCTATCAAAATTTGCAAGTAAAACATTTAAAATTTGTCTGCATCAAGTACAGATGGAGTGCCCATATAATTGTTTGTTTGGTTGGTTGGTTTTTGTTTTTGTTTTACATTTTACACATGAAAAAGTGAGACCCTCAAGTGGATAAGCTACTAATACATAAATGTCATTAGCAACTAGACATACAGTCTAGGACATTTCTATGTTACTTTCTAAAACAGGGCTGTCCAATAGAATCTTCTGTAACAGTGGGAATGTTCTTTAAAACCTAGGACTGGATTATGACCCTAACCAAGAGTAACCTCCACCGTGTAAGTAAGAGCATCACGTCTTAGGAAATATCCCACTGTCCTTATAAAGATCTGAATGAGAAGCAATCATCTCAATAAAATTCCTGTCTGTGAGGACTTCAGTGCAGCTCTAGGAAAATAAAAGAAGGCTCATGGTCTGGCCAAGATCAGTCTTCCACACAGAGTAATGAAGAATGGATTATGAAGTAACTCTCACAAAGTAATATATGCTGCAAAGACACTAAGAACATGTTAGAAAATAGTACAGAAAGGGAAATAATTTCCTATAGGTACATGTCCTTATTCTTCCAAAGAACTCCTTAAAGACAATTACATAAGAAGCAAATTTTACTTGTGGAAAACCTTTTGGCATTTGACTCCTGACAAATGATGTAAGGAAGTGGAAAGGAGAAATTATGAACCACCTTGTATCTCTGGTAAAATCAAAATTGGCTTTAGCACTCAAAATAAGCAGAACTTGGTTGTTTTTGTTTAGACAGAATTAAAAAGAAACTCATAGATCTTATTTCAGAATTGATTTTTCACATAGCTAAAAGATAAAGCAGGATAATCTACTGCTATAAAACTGGGATGTGAATTTTACTTGCCAATTGTTATGCACAACTAAAAGCACATCTTGGAAATTAAAAAAAAAAATGGGAAGAGCTGATCCATTTTAGGCACTGGTTCAGAAATTATGGAGAATGGAGCTTGGACTTGTGGCTGAGGCACCATGTCAATGTGGAATGAACCCACAGCCAGGCCCAGAGATTGGGAGTCTTAACCAGGCCCCATCACAAACGACTCTCTCAGGTGGCACTGGGCATGTCATTTCACATCCTGAGCCTCAATTTCCTATTTAAAATGAAAATAATAAAGCCTACCTCATAGCATTAATGTAAGAATAAATTAGTAAAGAGTCATATACAATGTGTAGCTGACACCTAATTACTCCCCTACTTCAATTTAATCATTTTTATGAGTAAGGAAAAAATATTTAAATTAAACTTAACTTTAATCTTAACATATTTAACAATTTTTTATCCTATACTTCTGTCTTGCAAAAGGAAATTGTACACAGAGTAACAGCAAGAATTTGAATGCCAACTGATTTTCAAAATGCTGTAGTATAATTAGGAAATTCATGAGTCAAATTCCTGTTTATGCCTGCAGTGTAAAGGCTAATCATTTGTTTGTTTTCTATAAGAAGGACTTGATTAAAGCCTCTAGCAGCAATAATTAAATAACCCTATGCGTGAAGGAAGGAGGCAGGCTCAGCTAACACTGCAGTGTGCTAAAACCCGTAATTAATGCATAGGGATGTGTGTAAATTAACAACTGAGTGTCATTTACACTAACAGTACAAATGTAGGTTTCTTTTTGGGAGGAACTACCTCCATGTTTTCTGCCAACCATCATATATTATAAACAGAGTACAATATAAATGGCATTCTAACATCTACATACAGCCTCTAGTTCAGGCCATGATCTGGATGTGCAGTGGGCAAACTTGTCTAAAAAGGGCCAGATAGTGAATATTTTAGGATTTTCAGGCCATATGGTCTCTGCTGCAAACACTCAACTCTGCCAGTGTAGTGTGAAAACAGTCACAAACAACACATAAACAAATGTGTATTACCGTGTTCCAATAAAACTTTACTTAAAAATAAATAAATAGGGTGCCTGGGTGGCTCAGTTGGTTAAGCAACTGCCTTCGGCTCAGGTCATGATCCTGGAGTCCCGGGATCGAGTCCCACATCGGGCTCCCTGCTCGGCAGGGAGTCTGCTTCTCCCTCTGACCCTCCCCCTTCTCATGTGCTCTCTCTCTCTCTCAAATAAATAAATAAAAATCTTAAAAAAATAAATAAATAAATAAAACAAGCATTGGGCCAGATTTAGCCCAATGGTCTATATGATTATAGGTCATAGTTTGCCTAACCCTGAATCACAGTTTTCTGACCCCTGACCTAGATCTTAACTCTCATCTAGTACAATGTAAAGTATTATCTTAGAAAAGCATTATTTATACAACAGCTAAGGACAGGGGAGTATAAACCTGACATGAAAAGTGACAAACTTTTGAATCTTTCTACGTTATTTTCTGAAACATAAATTAGAAAAAAAAAAAAAAAAAGATGACCAGCTGAATGTACCACGTTTGTTACAAAACTAAAGAGACTCACAATCTGAAAGCATTTTGAAAAACAATGCTATATATTTGTGAATTGTTATCATCATCATTATTATTGTTGTTGTTGTTGTTGATTGTTGTTCTTTTCAGCTCTGTTTCAAGACCCCTAGAAGTCACATGTACTCTAGGAGAATCGCAGAGGGTACAAACTACATAAAACTCACTCAGAGCTGGTCTAGAATTGTACAATTTGAGAAATATCAGGTAGACTTAGGAGCCTATAGACTGTACCATGGCAACACTTCCTAAAATCAGCCCCAAGGTACTTTCCTCATAAGAGATGTTTTTCAAGAAATCCTTGACCAATATATTTGGAAACAGTGTATATGACATTATAAACATGAGTATATCATTACACTGTGAACATTAGTATTAAAAAGATACTTGTCAAGGAGTCCTTGACAAATAAGTCTGGAACACTTAGACTCCTATGTCAGAGACTCACAGTGCATGATTGATTGTACAGTGAAGATCCTGAGATGTCCTACAATAAATAAAAACCTGTGTACCTTTGCCCAGCCTAGTATTTCAAGATGTGTTTCTATAGAAATTATGTATTTTGTTGGTGAAGCCTATTAACATAGTTCTCCAGAATAAACATTGGGAAAAGCTGTCATAGAAATTATTTTGAACTATGACATTCCTTCACCCTGGGTGTGGGGAAACTGTCCCACTATTCTCACATCTGACAGTATGAGGGTAGGGACAATCACTTAGCCATTTACTTACATTCCATCAGTGTGGCATTACTTTGGGATTTTAATTTATAGCAATCAAGTGGAGACCAATCAAATCTGTAAGAGAACCTAAGCAGTATGGAAATTACACTCACCTCGGTATACTTGAAAAGGGGGGATGGAAAATAAATTGCAAACATCAAGTACCTCTGATTTGAACTTTGAAAGTTAACAACAAACATTATCCACTAAGATAATATCAAGTGATAGAGACTTAAAGAACTTTGTGCTGAAGGCACTGAAATCCATTAAAATCCAAATAATTTTTGGGTGCCTGGGTGGCTCAGTCATTAAGCATCTGCCTTTGGCTCAGGTCATAATCCCAGGATCCTGGGATTGAGCCCCACATCGGGCTCCCTGCTCAGTGGGAAGCCTGCTTCTCCCTCTCCCACTACCCCCTGCTTGTGTTCCCTCTCTCTCTGTGCCTCTCTCTGTCAAATAAATAAAATCTTTAAAAAATAAATAAATAAAATCCAAATAATTCTTGATTTTGCTGAATGTTGCTTAAGCTGTCCAACAGGAAGAAAAAGATGAAAAAATATTGCATAGTTCATCAGTTTCCTATACATGACTTCCTACTTACAGGATTTCTTCTGGAGGCTTTTTCACAGACTATTTAATTTAAAAAGGCAGTTCTGTTCTTCTGGCAAACCCTTACTGTACAGTGATATCCAAGTTATGATCAGTCTTTAATTTCCCAATTTTTCTTTCCTTTGAGGCCAAAATTTTCTTCTACAACAAAGCTACACATTTTTGTCTAACATCAATTTGATACCAGAAGCTGGAGCTGACTTCTGAAATTAAACAAATAAATTAACCAAAACCAATTT
>NC_138378.1:60537181-60555096 GCF_054177405.1 Leptonychotes weddellii
AGAATGGCAAAAATGGACAGGGGAAGAAACAACAAATGTTGGAGAGGTTGTGGAGAAAGAGGAACTCTCTTACACTGTTGGTGGGAATGCAAGTTGGTACAGCCACTTTGGAAAACAGTGTGGAGGTTCCTCAAAAATTTAACTTTCTTTTAATTATTCATTTCTACTTCCTGACAGAATGTAGACTAGGGTAGGCATGGACCCACTGTGGACACCAGGTCTGTTGAACAGAGTTCAAATCCTGATTCAGCCATTTATTATTATAACCTTAGGCAAATTCCTCAAAGTGTTTGAGTCTTAGTTTCCTAAGAGAGAGCAATGAAAAACCTTATGAGGTTGTTACAATATGATATTTCAGAAGTACTTAGCAAATTATGTAGAATATAAGTGGTCAAGGGTAGCTCATTTCCAGTTCACTAATTTAGGAGCTGTGCTTACAGTGTTGGAAGCAAATGGTCTAAATACTTTATATGTGATTGGACTACACCAATTACATCATATATCATATGAATTCTAAAAACTGAAATAGGAAAAAAAGCTATTGCAATAAGACAAGTCTTTTTTTTTTTTTTTTAAGGGTGTAGAGAGGGCAAGGGAGAGGGAGAGAGAGAATCTTAAGCAGGCTCCACACTCAGCACAGAGCCCAATGCAGGCCTTGATCTCAAGATCCTGAGATCATGATCTGAGCCAAAATCACAAGTCAGACGCTTGACCAATTGGGCCACCCAGGCACCCCAAGACAAGTAAGTCTTACATCTATATTCAACTGACAAATCTGAGTCTTACCCTTTGTCATTACATGGGATATTTTATGTAGGTTAAACATAAAATACTTATTTTTCAAAGATAAGAAGTCCCACCTTGGAGACAAAATATACACATTAATTGATTAAAAACAACTTTTAATATTTGGATCTATCCTTCTACATACTTCATTTAGGAACTCCCTAACCCACACTCCCCTACATACAGTCACACAAAATCAACATCTATTTTTAAATGACACCCAGAGGCCTAAAGTATTCATCCATTTTAATAAAGTTAACCATTTACTCCTCCTCCTGAGGAGAAATAATATATACCATATGTAGAAATAATATACCATCAAATCTTACTCACATGCTCATTATATCATGCTTATATGTTTTCTTTTTCTAAATGGAAGTCAAAAACCAAAGCTCAATTCCAATTTAATACAATTATTTTAAAGCTACTTATGCAATTTTTCTGAAGGAATGGGGTTATATGGACCACCCTGTGGAAACTTCCATTTCCAAGCTGACTACATATTACTGCCAACACTCAGTTCACAAGTTTGCTTGCAGGGCAAACTTCAGTTCATGCAAATGCTACCCACAAAGAGTGTGACACAGGGATGATTCAGCAGCTTATGGAGCAGGTGACAGACATCCAGGAATTGAGGGACGGACAGATGCACTTGAAAATGGAGTAAATACTCAACTCAAGGACCAGCAGTGCTGGGAAGAAAACGTGAATAGGCAGAGAGATAATAAAGGGAATACAGTAATACACAGTGGCCAGAATTCCAGAAACACAGAGAATCAGACAGGAAAGCAGCAATGACCTTGGGCAAAAGGGGTTTGGTCAAAAGGCTTGGGATTCAAGGTTGAATGTCAGTTATTCATAAACTGGGAACCAAGAAAAAGATGGAGTTTCTGTAAACTGGGCACTCAATAGAAACTTCCTCAAACAAGAAAAGTCCTTAGTTTCCAAAACCAGGATTCACTGGGAAAACAAAAAAAGCAAAATGAGAGACTTGATGATGACACCTGACTGCCTGAAAGGGTGAGTGTGCCCTACTTTCTGATGGGAGATAAACAGACTTAGCCATGAAGACTGACTCAAGCGGCACTCACATGTAGGGTGCAGCAGGTGAGGAAAGGCAGCTGGGTAAGGAGAACAAAGAGAAGGAGCCTGATGTGTGGCGGGGGTTGGGGGGGATTGCTTTCATTCTCTCTCTCTCTCTCTCTCTCTCTCACACACACACACACACACACAATGGTCTCATTAGGGAAGTAGCATTTTAATCCGTAACAGACCTGAATCACTATTCATACAATAAAAAATATAAAGTGAAGGCTGCAAATAATTATACGCCAGAGATGTTATGAAGAGGGTGAAAACCACAGTTCACCAAACTGTCTGTAAATTAAAACCAGGAGAGGCAAGGCTCAGGCCTGACTGCCATCAGCAGTGGACAGCTACAGTCCTTCAGTGCAGTTCAAAGAGTAATTACAGAGAAGTGAGTGGTGGTTGCACAGCATTTAATGTGGTCATCTATTTAGCCATTCTGTTCCTTCTTTAAGAGGAAAATTTTTAAGTAGGTTTTTTAAAAAGTGAGGTTGCAGGTATGCCAGGTTAAAAGTGAATTTTATTAATAAACCATGTCTGGAAGCCTCTCAAAAGTTCCCTAAAGCTATGTCAGACATAAACCTGTCTGTTGGCTGTAGAACAAGAGCAACTGAAGGAAGACAAGGTCAACATCTCTGATACTTTCTGAGCAAAACACATCGATTTCCATATCACTGTTTTTGGCCAATCAATTAGCACATATTAATCTAACACAACTATATAAAAGATGCTATGCCAGGTGCTACAAGCTACTAGAAAAAGAGAGATAGGGGCGCCCGGGTGGCTCAGTCGTTAAGCTTCTGCCTTCGGCTCAGGTCATGATCCCAGGATCCTGGGATTGAGCCCCGCATCAGGCTCCCTGCTCGGCGGGAAGCCTGCTTCTCCCTCCCCCACTCCCGCTGCTTATGTTCCCTCTCTCACTGTGTCTCTCTCTGTCAAATAAATAAATAAAATCTTTTTCAAAAAAAAAAAAGAGAGATTTACTGCCTACAAGTTCGGAATCTAATTGGGGAAGCAAAACATATTCAGAATAATTGATTTTAAAAGAAATGAATTTTATGAAGTCTAGGAAGAAGCGCCAAAGGGACTGACCATGAAAGATGTCAATGGGGTTAGCATCATAAGAAGAACTTCAAAGAGCAGGGATGAGGGGATATATTTAAAAAAGGAAAAAAAACCAAATCCTTCCCTTCAATCCAGATTGTTTTCTACCACATTAAACAATAACAAGAAAATATCACCCTTTTTGTCAGTCTGACTACATCTCTGGATGCACCAATGAACTGTGATACCCTAGCTGAAATCCATTGTAAAATCCTATGGCCGCTCTGGTCATTTGTCAAACCTGGCTTGACATTTGGCATGAAACTGAAAGTCCTCATACAGCTTTCTTTTTATTACTATTATTTCAGAGCTGACATACAGGAGCCAAAAACAAAATTTACCATTTAGAGCACACTTACTCTAAATTTAGGCTGAAGAGATGCTATGTAGTATCTCCAACTACCACAATACCCCGTTGAGGCAGAAGCCATGACTGTGGCAATTTTCTATATGAGGGAATGACACAGAGAGGGTAAGCAATGGCTTATAATCAAACAGTTAGATAATGTTGAAGTTGAGAGTTTAAAATAATTCCATTATGGAGCGCCTGGGTGGCTCAGTTGGTTGGGCGACTGCCTTCGGCTCAGGTCATGATCCTGGAGTCCCGGGATCGAGTCCCGCATCGGGCTCCCTGCTCGGCGGGGAGTCTGCTTCTCCCTCTGACCCTCCTCCCTCTCATTCTCTCTCTCTCAAATAAATAAATAAAATCTTTAAAAAAAATAAAATAAAATAATTCCATTATGAAACCAATATTACACTATATGTTAACTAAACAGAATTTCAATAAAACTTTTTTTAAAAACAGAAGTAATTCCATTAAATGGATATGATGGAGCTGCATTTTACATCTCCAAAAAACATTTTTATAGAAAAAGTAATATTTCATTCTCTCCCAGTGCTTAGCACAGAATCTGGAAAGCAGAAAGTGACGATTACTTGAAGGGTAAACAAGTGAATAAATGAACGAATGAAATTTGTAGCTTTCCCAGACAGTTCAGTAGCATCAGATTACACAGTAGGACCAAAGTTTCCAGAGAAAACTGTCCACCAAGAGCTGGGTTAGCAAAACAAAAGAGACATACCTGTAGAAAAACAGTGTTAAAGAAAGAGTGGCTGTCTCTACCCCAGAAACTCAGATCCTCTTCAAGCATTAGAGAAAATGTTTAGCTAGTGCTCACACTGAAGCAAAGCTGATATGTACTTCTAGTAACATTTACGAGGGTGATGGGCTTAAAACAAATTAGATTTTAAAACTGAGATTTAACATTTACAGAGCCTGTGTTCCGTTTACTGTTCTAAATGCTTTACATAAAATAACTCTTCCCATCCTCGCTCAAACTCTTTGTGGGGACACAAAGGTACAGAAAGACCAGGTCTCTTTCCCCAAATCACGCAGCTAAAAAGCAACAGTCTGGATTGAAATACAAGCATTCTGACTCCAGAGTCCACACTTCTGCCATGATATCCTGGCTATCCTTTAATATGAAACGAAAAGAATGACATGAAAGACGTAACTGGGGGTACGTGGGGTTTAAATATGTTAGCTAAAATGTCATCTCACCTTGGAATATTGGAGTAACCATCACTGCTGCTTTGTGCAATACATCGCTCTCAAAATCTGTGCCCTTGTTTAAACCCCTACTGTGTGACCAAAAATATGAATTCAGTAGGACAATTTGGTGATCAAGATATTGCATGCAGACATCAAGATAAACCCGCTTTCAAATTTGGCTCTGGCACTTCTTGGTTATGTGTCTTTGAGCAAGTATTTAATCTCTCTCAGCTTCAATATTGTTTTATATATAAAAGGGGAATTATAATTATACCTACCTCAAAGTTGTGGTGAGGTTATCAAGTTCTCAGTCAAGGATGATATGCCCCACAGGGCATTTGATTCTCGTAACTGGGTGGAATGATACTGGCATCTAGTGGGTAGAGGTCAAGGACGCTGCTAAACATGATGCAATGTACAGAATGGCCCCCACAACAAAAAAACTGCTCAACACAAAAGGTCAGTAAAGCCAATAATGTGAAAAACCCTGGCAAAATGTATGTTTGCAATATCCCTGGCATAACATTAATGATCAATAAATGACAGCCTTTTACTGTTGCTTTATTGTATACATAAAACTTGTGGGATAATTTTTAAATACTAAAGACTAAAAGATTTTTATGCTTTCTTTAATCTAGGAGAAAAACATGACTTCAAATTATGTAAGTATTGAGTCCTTGTGTGAATTACTTTTTTCTGATTCTTTCCCACACAAAGCAAAACCAAATTTTGAATGATATTTAAAATAGTTGGTAACTTAAACGATCATCCTGACCCTGAAGTCCTGGTGGCTTATAGCTGATTTACAATATCCCCTGGGAACAGTGGAGAACTTTTTAGAAATGAAAAAGAAAGAGGCCAATTCAAAGACTTGTTTTTGTAGTAGAATCCGTCTACTCCTCTTTACCCATTTGTGACATTTCTTTAAGAAAACAGCGGAGATCAGATTTCTCTATTTGTCTTACTCAATTGCTCTGAGTATCCGTCTTTCTGGGCCAAAGTTGTTTTTTTTGTTTTTTGTGTTTTTTTTTCCCCTAAAAGATCAGTGATGGAAATTGGGCTGTTTTCATGAAATATCTGGAAATATGCCAACCAGGAAATATGGTCCAGGGAACAGGAGGCTCCCATGTTCATACAGAGAACAGTTGCAAAGTAACGTTAAGTGCTCTGCAGTTAAACAAGTTTACTGTATCCTCAACACTGTGCTAGGCATAAGATAAACACTGCAGACTCTAAACACAGGTGGCTGCTCTCAAGGAGGGTCTCTAAGCCTTCATTTCAGCTTTACGTAAGTACTCAAGTACTTTAACATAAGTACTATTTCCAAATTGTTAGCTTACCTTCTTTCTTTATGCTTTCTGCTGGAAATAAATCCTTAAATAACCTGCACTGTTGGATGGTACTGTAGTAGACCCGGTTTTTAAGTTCAATTTTGGAGTATTTGTTGCTATTGTGTAGAAAGATAACTAATTTTTATATATTGATCTTGTGTTTTGCATCCTTGCTGAACTCATTAGCTCTAAGTGTGTGTGTGTGTGTGTATGTGAGAGAGAGAGAGAGAGATTTAATTAGGATTTTCTATATATGAGATAATATAATCTCTATATACAGAGAGTTTCATCTATTCCCTTGCAGTTTGGATGCCATTTATTTATTTGTCTTACCTAATTGCCCTGGATAGAACCTACAATGCAATGTCGAACAGAAATAACCAAAGTGGATATTCCTTAAAGAAAAAAAAATACATGTATTACATATTATCCAGCTCTGAAAGGAAGGGAAAGGAAAGGAAAGGAAGGGAAAGGAAAGGAAAGGAAGGGAAAGGGAAAGGGAAAGGGAAAGGGAAAGGAAAGGAAAGACAGAAAGATCCTGTAATTTACAACAACATGGATGAAACTGGAGGTCATTATGGTAAATGAAATAAGGCCAGACAGGGGAAAGCAAAGCCTGCATGGTATCACTTGTATGTGGAATCTAAAATACATATATATATATATTATATATATTAACTCACAGTAACAGAAATGGTGGTTCCAAGGCTGGGGCCTAGGGGAAATGGGGAGAGGTAGGTAAAAGGGTATACATTTTCAGTTACAAAGAATAAAGTTTGAGGGTCTGATGTAGAGCATAGTGACTACAGTTGACAACGATGATACTGTATTGTATAACTGAAATTTGCTAGGAAACTAGATCTTGAGTGTTCTCCTACACACACATATACACACAAAAGGTAAATATATGAGGTGATTGATGTGTTAAGTAATGCACCTGGGGAAATCCTTTCACAATTACGTGCATATCAAATCTTCACATGGTACACTTTAAATATACAATTTTACTTGTAAATTATACTTCAATAAAGCTAAAAAAAATAGTGAGCATCCTTGTCTAGTTCCTGTTCTTGGGGGGAAGAGCATTCAGTCTTTCATCATTAAGTATGATCTCAGCTGTGGGTTTTCAACTGTAATAATCAAGACAGTATGGTACTGGCACAAAAACAGACACATAGATCAATGGAACAGAATAGAGAGTCCAGAAATGGACCCTCAACTCCATGGTCAACTAATCTTCGACAAAGCAGGAAAGAATGTCCAATGGAAAAAAGACAGTCTCTTCAACAAATGGTGTTGGGAAAATTGGACAGCTACGTGCAGAAGAATGAAACTGGACCATTTCCTTACACCACACACAAAAATAGACTCCAAATGGTTGAAAGACCTCAATGTGAGACAGGGGTCCATCAAAATCCTAAAGGAGAACACAGGCAGCAACCTCTTCGACCTCAGCCGCAGCAACTTCTTCCTAGAAACATTGCCAAAGGCAAGGGAATCAAGGGCAAAAATGAACTATTGGGACTTCATCCATAAATGCTCTTTATCAGGTTGAAGACGTTCCCTTCTTTTCCTGGTTTGCCATTAGTTTTTTTGTTCTGTTTTTTGTTTTTGTTTTTGGTGTTTTGTTATTGCTGTTGTTGTTGTTTTAGTTTGGCTGTTTGCTTAAATCATCAATCGAAAATATATTTTGCAAAATGTTTTTTTTAATCTATTGAAATGATCATATGGTTTCATATACTGTTTTCTTTTTCAGTTTACTAATATGGTGAACTGAAATTATTTATTTCCAAATGTTAAACTAACATTGCATTCTAAATTCTAGTTAGTGGTCATGCAGTATCATTTTTATATATTGTTGGATAATGTTTGTCCAAATTTTGTTTAGGATTTTTATATCCATATTTATAAGAAGTATTGATCTATATAGTTTTATTTAAATTACTTTGTCTAGCTTTGATATCAGTATAGTAAAAAAAGGCAGAACGTAACAAGCGTTGGTGAAGATTTGGAGGGAAACTGGAGCCCTCGTAAATTGCTGATTAGAATGTAAAAAAGTGTGGCTGCTTTGAGAAACAGCCCATCAGATTCTCAAAACATTTAAATATAGAGTTATGTATGACCCAACAATTCCACACTTAGGTATGTACTCAAGATACTGAAAACATATGTTCACACAAAAATTGGTTCAAGAATGTTTATAGCAGCTTTATTCATAACCACCAAAATGTGGAAACAACCCAAATATCTATCAACTGAGGAATAAACAAAATGTGGTACATTCATTCAGCTGAATATTATTCAGCTACTAAAAAAATAAATAAAATAAACAAAGCACTTAATAGATGCTACATTAGGACACTATATTAAGTGAATGAAGCCAGATAGAAGGTCCACATATTGTATGATTTCATTATGTTAAATGTCCTAGATAGGCAAATCCAGAGAGTAAAAAAGTAAATTAATGGTTCCTAAGGGCTTGGGTTGGGGGAAAGAATGGGACTATTAATGTGTATGGGTGATGAATTTGAGTGATGAATGTTTTTGGAATTAGATGTAGTGACAGTTGCACAATCTTGAGAATATGGTAAAATCCACTGAACTGTTCACTCTAGGAGTGCATTTTATGGTCTGTGAATTATAGCTCAATTTAAGAAATTGCACATGCGTGTGCACATATACCTACATGCATCACTGATTTTATCACATATATCATTTGATTATTTTCAAGAAGCATGGTATTTAAAATGGGAGGTAACATTGCCTGATAGCTCATGCTAACATCTTGTTTTAACAAATAGAAACTTGCGGCCTAGAGAAATTAAATTGCCCCAAATCACATAGCTCATTACATAAATTTTTTAAAAATTACTTATGGTCCTGGATTGTTTCTAGAACCATTTTCTTTTTTTTTTTTTTAAAGATTTTATTTATTTATTTGAGAGAGTGAGAGAGAGAAAGAGCACAAGAGGGGGGAGCGGGAGAGGGAGAAGCAGACTCCCTGCTGAGCAGGGAGCCCGATGCGGGACTCGATCCCGGGACTCCAGGATCATGACCCGAGCCGAAGGCAGTCGCTTAACCAACGGAGCCACCCAGGCGCCCTAGAACCATTTTCTTATGCATAAAAATTCCCCAATATTGAAAGCATTAAAAAATAAAATTAAAATAAAATAAAATCATAATAAAACCCTAAAGCAGCTACTTCTTTGACTCCTTGTTCCCCAGACAATTTTTTTATATCAGTTTATTTTTTCCTAAGTTGTAACAAATGTCCTTTTCAGTAGATTTTAATATTAAGAATATTAACAAATCTATTATCACTCTCAGAAAGTGACTCATATTCAAAAATCCTAAGTGGATACAATCAATGTTACTCCCTTATCTTTCAGATGAGAAATAAACACTAAGTATCAAGAATTTTTTCCATAAAAAAATTAGCCCAAAAGAGATCATCAGATCTGCCCTCCATAAGGCACTAATTTTTCATATCAGATGTAGACAGAAGCTCTTTAAAGGATTTAAGGATTCTTTTTTCCAAACTTGTTCCCTCCCTCCATCCCATTCCTTTCCTTTTCCTCCCTCCCTCTTCCTTCCTTCTTTCCTTTTCTAATTATCAATCTGATTTTCTAAAGCAGTCATCTCCTCTTGGGATAAATACAATGAGAATATACTCAGCATTTGTATGAAACTTGCAGTCTCATTTTGAACAAAATAATTAAACCTTAAAAAGAAGAACTGGGGCGCCTGGGTGGCTCAGTTGGTTAAGCATCTGCTTTTGGCTCAGGTCATGATCCCAGGGTCCTGGAATCGAGTTCCGCATCAGGCTCCTCGCCCGCTTCTCCCTCTGCCTGCTGCTCCCCCTGCTTGTGCTCGTTCTCTCTCTCTCTCTGACAAATAAATAAACAAAATCTTTATAAAAGAAAAAAAAGAAGAACTGCAGAAAATAAATATCGGGAAGTTAGTACACAAAAGAACACAAATATAAAATCTGAAAAGTAGGAAGCATATACGGCATCAACAGAAGGGCCAGACAAATCTCTGAATTTCTAGACTTTGCTTACTTTCAGGATTAATCTGAGACCTGAACTTGGGTTACTGTAATGCAAGGAGAGAGGCCACAAGATATCTGTACTTTGCATCTGGGTTCATATCAGGAGACTATTAGGGCTCTTCTACCTAGTGTATGTTCAAGACAGTTTCTAAAAATGTACACTATTTATTCTCCCTAGAGATACATTGACTTGGTTTCACTTCTTTCATCAAGTGCTTAAAAAATCAGGGCTGGAGTTTTTTAATCTCTTAAACTGACAGAGGAATGATTGTTTTGATGATTATATTTAGATTGTTCCATCTCAGTCTCAGAAATTCAGCTAATTTTTTCTCCTTTTAACTCTGCTATAATTGGGGGAAAATGTATTATTTTATTTCTGTTCTAAAAGTCCTGAAGTTGATGAAGACCAAGGAAATAGAGTTCTGCCCTAATGTGACACACTCTGGCTTGTTCTAGAGAGAAACAGATACTTAAAATCATGTTGGTCACAAGTATGCATAACCCATGTAGTAGGTCAAATGAATAAACCGAACTGAATAGACTATAGGGATAGGACAGTCTCAGACTGTAGTCTGAGGATTCTCAGTGAATTTTATTTGCTAGTTTGTTTTATAGGGAAAATAAATATTTGTGTTTAAATTCTAAAGAGAAACTAAAAAAGGCAACACAAAATAATGAAGCAGATTTTTTTTTTGTGTGTGTTTTTTTAAGATTTTTCTTTATTTATTTGACAGAGAGACACAGCGAGAGAGGGAACACAAGCAGGGGGAGTGGGAGAGGGAGAAGCAGGCCTCCCGCTGAGCAGGGAGCCCGATGCAGGGCTCGATCCCAGGACCCTTGGGACCATGACCTGAGCCGAAGGCAGACGCTTAACGACTGAGCCACCGAGGCGCCCATGAAGTAGTTTAACTATGGTATACCATGTCTATAATCATTAAGAATGGCAGAAACTTACTTGAAAACACTTCACACTGATTCACAAGGCAAGGTTCCTTCTTGTTTGTTTTCCTACAATCCAGTTTTGTAAATCCAGGACTTTTTGAGTGAGTTAGGTTTTACAATACCCAGCAGCCACATTCTGACACTATTATGCATTTACATACACAGCCACATATTTTTGAAAATTACCAAAATGTATATTTGTAGATAAGTTTGTAAAGATTACTTTCTAAAATGGAATAATTTATGCTTAAACATATTTTAAGAACGTAAAACAGATTCTATCTCTTGCAAATGTAATTTCCAGTATGCTAGCAGGCCAGATTTAGATGTTTAACCAAAACAATAAAAACGAGAGCAAACACAAACCAAAACCACAAGTGTGTATTTCCAAGAAAATTACCATTCTCTACTGAGTGTGCACAAATTAACTTGTATCTTAGAAGCCAAAAAATGATATAAAAATAATATAGTATAAGCATATATCTCTTCTAATCCTTAGATCAGTTCCATTGTTACTGTTTTCAGGTGATTAATGCATAACTAACCTAAGTTTGTAAAAATCAGATAACATATTTGGGAAATGAGCATCTATCTTTTAACTGCTCAGTATTTACAGATATGCTGATGTGGAGATAGGAGCTTCAGAAATTATATGTCCATTGACAAAAACTACAACTATTGCTTCATACCCATTATATTTTTTTCCCTCAGGGGTCCTGTGAAATGGCTCAAATACATATCATAGTGGCCCTTTTACAAATGAGAAAACCGAATCTTGAAAAAGTAGTACAGTAAGGATCAAAATTCAGTTCTAGATTCCAGGTTTTTTTCTAGACACCATAACGGAAATGACATGCAAAGAAGTATAAGCTATTCAATATATTACAAAAGCTTTCTTAGGACAAAACCAGTACACAGTGGTTTCAAAATGTTTGACCCCAAATAAATTTTCCTTTTCTTTACACTGTCTCTCTAGACACCTTTCCAACATTCTACAAAACTAAAACAGAGCAGAAACGTGATTAGATGACAGAAAGTCACTATAATTTTGTGAAAAGAAACTGCTTTTCAAGGATGCAGTTTTTTTTAAATGACAAAAACATAATCCCATTTGGCCATTATAATATTTTTATTATATTCATTTATCCCCTTCCTTTTTAACATCATATAATAAATCAAGCACAATTTTTGAAATTTGGTACCTTCCTATTTTTCCAGAATACCACCCTTCCTTTCAGGATGTCACTTCTGAAACCACAGTAATACTTCCTCCATCAAGATAAGAAGCCTTGTAGAGATTTCCAAAACCTAAATAGGTTTTATTATCATTGCATTACCCAAGATTAGAATGAATCTTTCTAAACGGCAGCAATAAAAATGTATGTTCCTTTACAATAATGCTTTTTTTTTTTTGACCAAAGAAACCCTAGACAAAATACAAATAATGATTCTGTGAAATTCTCAACTGTTACTATTTGCCAGGATGTATTCCAAACATATGCAGGGGCTTGTGCTGTAAAATATCTTTAATAAATAATGATAATTACCATAACTTGTATGTTTAATCAATGCCAACTGATTTACATATACTCTTTCACTGAAATCTTACAATAATTCTAGGCTGTAAAGCCATCTCTTCTCTGTGACCTCTAATTTAAAAAAAAAAAAAAAGGCAGATAAAGCTAAGAGACGATAAAGGACTTTTCTAAGTCACATAACTAGATAGAGACTGAGTTTGAGCCATGGTTTGCCCACCACCAAATCACATGCACAGACAGTATATACAAGAATAGGATATAAAACTTGCACTCCTGGAAGAGTACCTTGGCTCAGCTCTTTAGCTCCAAATAACACCATGGAGAATCCTGTCTGATAGGTCAGGCACAAACCAACATACACAACAGACTTGTCCTGATTAAATACAGGTCCCTAGTTGCTAACAGTCTTTCTGTAAATATTAAGTCAGAAGTGGATATAGTGTCATAATTACTTTGCATTTCTGTACAAAAATCACTTCCTGAGGATGGAATGTTCTTCCTTTTCAGTGTCTTCATAATACCAACCTGTATTGGTTTTTCAGAATAACAGAACTCACAACAATCCTGCCATACAAGCAGCCTTCCCACTTATCCCTTTCCTCATCCCATCCACACATTTAAGAACTTTTCATGAGTTCACATTTGTCTTCACAATTTGTGTCAAATTCCAACTTTCCAAAATGTTCATTCTGACCCTCCAGTATGGCCTGGTCTCAGTGTGTTTATCTATCTTTTCTGCCTATTATTTTTTAATATTCCTTTACCTGGTAATTATTTTTTAAAATATATATTTTTACTCTTGGTTTTGGCAAGTAATCGAAGTTCATAGCTTCTCAAACTAATATGCTGAATTTAATGTAAATGTAGATTTCAATATTTGTATCTTGTTAAAATGTAGATTATTTTTCAGTAGGTATGGATTGGACCTAAGATTCTACATTTCTAACAAAATGGTGATGCTAATGCTTCTGGTCCCTGGACAACACTTTAAGGAATAAACACGTGAACCACTACCAAAAAAATTAGTTATATATAAGACAGACTCATCATTTGTTTTAAATAACTCTTCCATACTACTCAAGGCTATAGCTGATCTAATTCTTACAGTTACTGGTTTCAAAGAAAAGAGATGTTAAGAAAAAACACACACTTTCATACACACACACCTATAAGGAATATTTAAGTTCTAGAAAGATAAAAAAGAAAGGATATAATATGATCAACTGGGATTCAGCTATTCCATCCAGAGACAATCTATGTAACACACTCAATGAGACCACACATTTTGGCCACTGATTCAGTTGCTGAGGTTGGTGTCTACTTGAGGATAAATGGCCCAGAATGGTGATCCAATCTCTGGGCATCTGTGGTGTTGAACGAGGGCCAAAAAAGGGGATTTTTATTAATCTTTTCCTCAGAAGCAAAAAATCATGCTATATACATAGAGACAAACATATCTTTCTGGGAACATGGTTTATTCTTGTATATACTATCTGTCACATTTGAAAATTTACAAGATTTTCTGTAAGTTATCAGTTACAGCTGAAAACAATTCTAGAGTAGGCTGGCTGGTTAAAAATAAAATAGAAATTAAATTTAAAAAAACTAAAGGCAACATATAAAATCTAAAGCATATGTATAACAAGCTGGCATTTGCCCTAAAAGTACCTTTATAGCATATGAAGTGATTCTGAAACTACTAATGACTACTTCCCAGGTTAACAAAATACTCTCATCTTCACTTAAATTCAGAGCATCTCATACTTACATAAAATAATAAATGGAATATAGATGTATCCTTCATCTCTGTTCTATTCCACAATTGGGATGTGCCCATAGTTAATTATAACAAAAGCCTCATCTCCCTTTACTGGTAGTTCCCTCTATCACTGTTCTTCATATCTGCCTTCCAATTAAAATTCTGATTATCTTGGTGAGTCTCCCCTGAGACCACTGTTTCTTTTTTAGTAGTTGCTAGGTGAGCTCTATGCTGGTACTTTAAAACACCAGAACAATCCAATGATGGAGAATCTTCCAGTACGCACCGTGGAAATTTAAGTGTGGTCTCCACACATCATGGCTTCTAAGTTTTTAAGTCTTCTCTCTATATTCACAAACCCAAGAAAACTCAGTGGTTGGCCCCTTTTATTTCCCAAAGTAACTGTGTTCAAGACCTGGGACCCACACTGTAAGCCTCACAACTTTTACCAGATCTCATTGCCTTATGTCTGCTTTCTTGTGTTGATGGTGACTTAATCATTAGTTTTGCCTTAGAAACTGTATTTTTGCTATAAATGTTGTCTTCAGTTTTGTTTTTTTTTAATTTCCATGAATGTTATAAAAACAATTTAAGGGACGCCTGGGTGGCTCAGTCGGTTAAGTGTCTGCCTTCAGCTCAGGTCATGATCCCAGAGTCCTGGGCAGGGAGCCTGCTTCTCCCTCTGCCTCTGCCTACAGCTCTCCCTGCTTGTGCCCTTTCTCTCTCTCTCTCTCTGACTAATAAATAAACAAGATCTTAAAAAACACAAACACACACGCAACAATTTAAGCCTCATCAAGAAATCAAGTGTACCAGTTAGTACGCTAAGCTTTTGCCCCCAGATGATCTTAATTTTCCAAACCACAGGTAAAGACTTCCTAAGGTTTTGTTCATCATCAGTCAGCCTGCAAGAATTGAATGTGTTCCATATACTCAGACCTACAGAAGGAATGAGAAGGAGGGAAAACACAGCCAAGATTATCAGAAATGTACAAAGATGGCTTAATCTTGATATCTGGAATTACAGAATATCTCCCATTTAAAATGGGTTATATGAATAATTATTTTACAACAGATTTTTCCCCCAAGTAACAGAAAAGAAACTGTATTCACATTAAGGGTATAAAGCATGTAGCCTCAACTGTACATTAAATTGACTACGGCATATGCTGCAAGGGCAGATTTCCCTTTCTGTCTTTTAATCTGACTAGGAATTGCCTCATTAATCTGTCAATTTTTATTTCACCACAGTTCTTGGGATGCTGCTGTCCATTAAGATTGTTCTAATACTGGGGCACCTGAGTGGATCAGGCAGCTGAGCATCTACTCTTGGTTTCGGCTCAGGTCATGATCTCAGGGTCATGAGATCGAGGCCCCCACCCCCCCGTTGGGCTCTACATTCAGCAGGGAATCTCCTTCAGATTCTCTCTCTCCTTCTGCCCCTTTCCCTCATTCTCTCTTTCTCTCTCCCTCTTTGTCAAATAAATAAATATTCTTAAAAAAAAAGACTGTTCTGATATTAAATATTAAAGAAAACAATGGATCAGTTCTGGCCTATTTGAAGGAGAAGAGCTATAGTCTTCCTTCCCATCTTCCTTCTTGCCTGCCTGCCTTCCTTCTCTGTGTCTTTCTTCCTTTACTTTCTCTTTCCCCTTCCTTCCTTCCTTCCGTCATCTCCTAAAAATATCCTACTGTAGTAGAAAAAATAAAAGAAAAATACAATGTAATTCCTCTAATACACCTTTATTACAAAGTACTTCCCCCTTACTATTTTTCCTCCAACAGCTTTATTTATAATTTTCCTTAGTTGATGAATTTACAAGTATAGAAGTTTGAACTACGTGCTTACAAACATGTGACACAGGAAATTCTTCGTGATCATTATTAACAGGGATGCTGCCAGTGTGCCAAAATGGGAGACACCCTGGAACTCACATTCACGTTTAAGAAGGTAAGACATGATGAGTTTTTCCGCCAAATATATAAAGTAGCAGAAAGACCAACTGATGGGGCCATACCTTTAAGCACACACCTCTAGTCTCGTAATGAAGAACTATGTCTTTCCAAGCAAAGTCAGTGTTTGAATAAATCATTTTCTTCTATTTATTGAATAGCTCTGTGAGCAAGGGCCTCTTTCTGTTCCCCATACACAATACCTTGCCAATAGTCAACAATACATATCTATTTAATGAATTATGGTATCCCTGCACCAGGCATCATTCCAATTTAATTTGAGCTCAAATAATACTGGACCAATATGTGTCACCACCTTTCTCTTGATGAAAAATAGAGTAATATCCTAATCAGCATTTAACTTTTTGCCTACTATGCAGAAGAATGGGGAATGAAAGTATTAAGATCCTGTCATGGTATTTAGTCAAGAATCATTACAAAATCCTTGTCATCTGAATTATTGATACATTTGAAAAAGTCCAGTCAGTAGAATGTTCAGACCATGCAAAGGAAAAACTTCTATGTTACTAATCATCTCAAATTTTCTGCCATCCCAAGTCCCATGTTTAGAATAAGAATCAAGCAGTATTTTATTTTAAACAATGGGGAAGATGTGACCACCTTTAAGATGAGTTCATATGTTTCAGATAACCACTAAATCAATAATATAGTCCCCAGTGCTTTTTGTTAGTCTACTATAGCATAGAGAATATGCATTCTGTCCCTTCTCTCCTTGAAGACAGAGAACACAAAAATTAGTATGGTTTTCAGTTAAAGGATACAACCTTACCCTTACCCTCGAATATGTCTTTTCTTTTTTTATAAAAAAACCTGAATTACAAATATCCAAATGTATGAAATAGTCTAGAAATAGATCAGTCACTGTCTCCAAAAGGATTTTGCATTTTATGAAAGAAGTCACCATTTTTTTTAAACCCAGTTAGGTATCCTGCATTTTACATGATTTTGACTGACAACTTTTCATTTACATCCAATTTTCTTTAGAGATTATCATGTGGCAGATATTAATAAATGCTTTATTTCACGTGGATTTTTTTGCCTTAAGGTACACTCATATAAAAATATTGTTATATAATCAGGTATTAAATCTGGTCAGATTCCAACTTCCATTAAGTCACTCTTAACAGTTCCTATTGATGCTTCTATGAAAGCTCAATATTCTTTTTAACTTATGAAAGTTAAAGATGGAAAATGTGCAACATATTCTGGAGTTTTCGTTGAGCCCAGGTAAATGCATTTAAAGAAAGAAATAATAAATATATAATTTCCAGTTTTAAATTTTATTTTTAAGAGCTGAATACACATTAAATGGACTTCTCATTAAACAACTAAGAATCCATTATAAAATCATTTAAAGGAGAGAACTGTATGACTTTCACAGCCATCCTATTCTCTTAAAAAACTGTGAAACATCTTAATATAGCACCACAACTTACTACATATACACATACACATACATACGTATATGGGTATATGTGACTGTGTGCACTGTATATGGGCATATGTGTATGCAAATGTATATTTATGTATATTTACATACAAATGCAAAATATAATTACCTGAAGTAATTTTTATCTTAAGGTGATTTCAAGCTCTTAAACACAAACGTTTTTACTTCACTGAAAGAGTACAGTTCTTGGCGACGTGGATGGAACTGGAGGATGTTATGCTGAGCGAAATAAGTCAATCAGAGAAAGACATGTACCATATGACCTCACTGATATGAGGAATTCTTAATCTCAGGAAACAAGGGTTGCTGGAGTGGGGGGTGGGGTGGGAGGGATGAGGTGGC